>NW_022196911.1:34494775-34497028 GCF_008632895.1 Mastomys coucha | reverse complement strand
AAAAAAAAAAAAAAAAAAAAAAGAATCCACCCCACAAACTCCATTTCCCACCGGGCCACATTTTTTGAGCCGGTACCATTATAGTAAGGGCCTCAATACTAAGCTCCGGCAGGTTTTTGTTATCTAGAATCCCTCAGATTTCTAACACTGTCCTATAGCCACATTCCATGACCTCACTTGCATAATAGCATCTACTTCCGATATGATGATAAATGTTTTTCAACACCCACCTTGCCCAAAAGATGTTTGAAATGAGTCAAAAAGAGATCTTATCAGCAAAGGTATTTAAAATTACTTTAAGCAGGTGGCTCTTTGCTGCAATGAAGATAAAAAGGAGCTCCTACATAACTTTAAGATGAGACACTGTACTAGAAGTGGTTACACTGTTTCCCAAATGTTTTGAATATATCTATTTTATGTTAAAGTTGACATTCCGTTTTCTATATAACATATTATTACCTAGCCAACATAATTATTATTCTCATAGTATTAATTAAAACAAGAGCAACAGAACATTTGAATTCATAAATCTAGTAGTCATTTCAAGATGAAAGAGAAATAGTTCCTACTTAATTATTGTCTGTTTCTAATTATCCAGGAAAATATACTTAAGCCATGTCTTAATTTCAATCTGTCTATAGGAAAATATTTTAAGTAAAGAGAACTTAAAGAACAAACAAACAAACAAACTTGTATTGATTCATGGACGAGCTTGTCTTTCAAAAATGGTCTTCGTATTCACGGTACCAAGGTTGGTTGATATACATGAGAGGCCTCCACTTTTCTGAGAAGAAAGAGAGGAGGGACTGGGGTGAAAGGAGGGAGGGAGAGCTATGAACAGGGTGCAAGGCAAATAAATAGCTTAGTTAAAATACATTTGATAACAATATATAAGTTCTAAAATTTTTAAATATGAAACTCAAATTTGTGCTTTATAACAAACAAATTTCATATTATGTATAAATATATAAACTATAACTCTTATTTTGGATACATTTTTTGATAAAATAATGCCTATGTTAAGAAATAGCATAATCAAAATTGAGATATTTAGAGAAATATGAATTGAAATCACAGGAGGACTAATCTAGCATGGAGAATGGTGTCTGAGAATTAGCTGTGTAAAGGCAACATGGTGTGATATAAGATGTGATAATATCTGTCACCATTGCCTTTTCAATCCTTTAAATTGGAAAAACACACGCCAAACCAGAGGGGAAAATGAAGTAACTACTGCAGGGAATTACAGACAATAACTATGTGATATTTAAAGTGGAACTATTTTAATATGTCATGGTTTTGACTTGCAGTGACATGACAATTCATGTAGATTATCTTTGCATTATAAATATAATATTTATAGATATTTAAATCTTCCCTTTCCTTCTTGAATGTCAAGGAAAAGGCCTGAATATAACTGTCATATAACTGTAATTCCAGAATGACTTTATATTGTCCTGATTATGTATATTTTAGTCCTGCAGAGTAAAATCTGCACCAAATATGAGGATTTCTGGCACATCTATTTAAACCCTTTCAACAGGCATTTCTTTATATAGTTGTAAAACTGAAAAGGAAGAAACATTTATATGTGTATGTTATTTTAAAATAACTTGGGGTGGTTGCTTTCCTCTCTTCAACATTTATGAGGCAAATATATATTCTTATCCCTTAAGATGAAAACATCTGGTCTAATGAGGTCCATTGCTCATCAGCATCTTTTGGGGGGTAAACTTGTTTGGAGTGTGATTCATTCTGTGTCAGACATTCCGCACATATTTAAGAATGCAGAAATATAGATGACTGGGGGAAAAGTGACAAGTCAGGCACTGAATTTCTTTCTTTCTTTCTTTCTTTCTTTTTTTTTGCTCTGAAAGAACTGAATAGAATTCCATGTGTTTGGAATGGTTCCAGGTAGGAGAACTGCCAACACTGGAAATTTGAATTTTTGTATGTCACATTGTTTTAACACTTAGAAATAAATTCCATTTTTAAGTAAAATCAAAATTCAATAGACCAAAGTATTGATAACAATAATGATGGAATTCATTATGTTAAATATTAAATGATATTAGAGTTTTCTCATAAATGAAATTATTGGGATTACTTTATGTTAACAAAAATGCTGTTTGAAAATTACTAGGATTGACAAGAACAAATCTAGAGAAGGACATATATTTATAATAAAATTACTTCATTGCTGGTGGGATTGCAAACTGATACAACCACTCTGGAAATCAGTTTGGCGGTTCA
>NW_022196911.1:34457464-34493852 GCF_008632895.1 Mastomys coucha | reverse complement strand
AGGGGAAACTGGGAATGGAGAAATTCGCATGTAAATAAAGAAAATATCTAAAATAAAAAAAAAATTATATCAACTGCACCAGAAATTTGCCACTCACATTTCACCCGCCCTTGGGATTCATTTCCTCTGACTGGGTTGCTTTGGGCCACCTTTGTAAGAGGGCTTTTGTTGTGGCTTAGTGGATTTTCTCCTATGACTGTTGTTTCTTGGAGGCCTCTTCGTTTCTGAAGAGGAAACAGATGGTGAGTGGATCTCGAGGAGAGGCAAGGTTGGGAGTAGTGGAGAAGGGGAAACACTGCAGTCAAGTGTATTGTATGGGATAAGAATCTATTTTTAATAATAAAAATGAAGAAAGAAAGAAATATAGTCTGGTAGTTGTGAAAAGCCAAATGAATACCGTTTGGTGTTCCTAAAATTTGTTAATTATGAGACAAGTTACATTTGATGTTATTATCCTTTTAAATTTCATGTAGATGACACTTCTTCTTATAACTTACACTCTCGCTTATTTGATAGGCTGCTATTTATCATTTCTACCTAAGCCATAATAAAATAAAACAATACGTCAATTATCTGCTAAACTAGTATTGTACATAACCCTTTATGTAGTAAATTTCTTTACTCATCTATTTCAGTCTGTATAGTCATGGTATGGTGCAATGTTCAAATTAGAGTACTTAGTATTTCTAACCCTCTACACACTTTAAATACTAATTAATGTGTAACTATGTATACTTAAGAGGGCCAATATATGCTGTAGGCATGCAAAAATCACTCATAATCAGTTCACAACAATTATGATTATGTTGGTTACTTTACTAATCCAGGAAAGTGAAATAACAAACAAAAAAGAACTTGAGGATAGAAGAACAAAGGTATTTAATGTGGTTTAGAGTAGGAGGAGAGAGTCCCACCAGGTAAGCCATCACGGTGACAGGACCTTGAGACAGATGAGCACATTCCAAATAGCTTTGGGCTTAGAGATCAGAGAGAGAAGAGTAAAACTAACACCTTTCCCTTTACATTCAGTCTAAAACTCTATTGCATGGCATGGTACTGTCCATATTTAGGAAAGTCTTTCCACTGTAATTCATCCAGCTAAAAATTTCTCTTAGAGGCTTGCTGAGAGTTTGTTTTCTAGTGATCCTAGGTCCTGACAATCAGTAGTAACTGTGACAGTGTCATTATAATTAAAAATAGTAGTTTAATTGTCATAGTAGTTTTTACCACTCATTGATGCAGAGGTATCAGGATTCTCATTTAAATAAGATACATGGAGGTTAAGTAACATGTGTGAAATTTAACAGATAATAGATGGTGGTGATCTTCAGAGCTGACCTAGAACATTTTTCACTCTCTTGGGTCCCAATACCATAATATGCATACTGCATTGGGAATCAAAACCATGATGAAACAGAGATAAAATAGTCAGCTAATCCATAGTGAATTGCTCATCCCATATGCTTCCTAAATTAAAACATCACGGTCCATGTAATATATGGTACAGCTACCACTATTGCTTGCTATGAGTAGACCAAGGCTTTCGATCTAGTGCCTCTTTAGCTCTTGAACAATGCTTTTGATAGTCAGTTGCCCCTACTTTCATCATGAAGGAATGATATCTATATTTTAATGTGAAGAAATTCAAATTCCCTCTAATCTCACAATTCACGTTCTTTTTTCCCTTTTATTGACAACAGCTTCTTTTCCCTCACATAGTATATACTGATTACAGTTTCCCTTCCATTTCCTTTTCCAGTTTCCTCACAACCTTCCTTCCCATCCAAATCTGTCTCTTACTAGAAACCAAATAAGATTCTAAGGGATAAAAATAAAATAAAAAGCTGTTTAATAAGATAGAACAAAGATGACTTTCCAAATAGGATAAGACACACAGAGGGAGAAAAGAGCTGCACAAATAAATGCATATTGACACAGCCCCTCTCATTTTCACACTCAGGAATGCCATAGTAGCATAAAACTGGGAGCAAAAATATATACACATAAGACCTAATAGGAAAAAAAGGGGAAAAAAAAGAAATACACATCTATCTATCTATCTATCTACCTACCTAAAAATGAAAATATGAGATATTTTTATGAAGTCTTGACATGACATTATAGGACCAAGAACAAGTGTATTTTCTTCTGGCCATCTATTGCTGGGAATAGAGTTCACTGTAATATAATTTGTAGTTTGTTTCTCCCGTGAGAGTCCTTTGGAGAAAATAAATGTTTCATGTGCAAATAGTTATTAATTGGAGATAATTTCTGGGTTAGGTATGATACTATGTGTCTACTCCTCCCACATGAAAATCTAGGACCCTGTCTGTACAGGTCCTGCGCATCCTACCTCATCCCTTATGAGTTCTTATATGAGTTGACCCTGTTAAATTAGATGGCATGGTTTCCTTTATGTGCCTGAATGCCTCTCGCTCTTACCCTTTCTTCCTCCTCCTTTATATGTTCCACTAAGCCATGACAGGAGGAATCTGATGGAAACACCCTACATAGGTGTCCTCTCATTATCTGAGTAATGTTTAGCTGTGGGTATCTCTATTTGTTCCTTTCTATTGCAGGAGGAACATAATTCATGTTTTGATTTGTAAATATAAGTGTCACATAGAATCAGAAAACAAAGAAGCAAAAGCCCATTTTTATATCTTTCTTGATATCCTCCACATTTTGGATTCATAATATACAGAGTTTAATAGTAACTAAGTTTTGTATGATCTAAAAATTTAAGAATAATTTAATCACAAAAAATTATAATGACTCACAAAGAAATGTTATGGAATAATGTGTCACACATGCTATTAATACAATACCATAATATAAATACATATGTGAAACAAAATAGTTTACAAATACAGGTTTCCTAGGATGATGTTGACATCATTTATGGCATGTATCACAACTCAGATCAAACAATTCCTTCCAAGTATTTATATAGGTTTTTATTATTCCAACAAAATATTTGTGGAAATCTACCTTTAAAACATCTTTTCAATAAATGCTGTGTAAGTTGTTAGATATTTCTATCATGGTCATTTGCCTTTGATGCAGGTGTATGTCTGTGGTAAGTGAGAGCATATGGGAGTGAGAGGTGGAATAAAGTTTCTGATTACAAGAAGCCCCTTGTAACCAAGAAAAGGACTGGGATCCAAAAGTACCATTCATTCTGTCATGAAAACCCTTCTTCTGGTGAGATGGCATTGCCTAACAAGCATACTTATACACATAAATTTTAGGGTTCATTAAAGATTCAAAGTGTACCAAGGAATTTCCTTGTCTCATAATGAAGTCTGAGAAGCACAATCATGAAGACCTTTCTTTTTATATATTTATTTATTTATTTATTTATTTATTTATTTATTGCTTTTTTTTCTTGGAATATTCATTTTTTACTGGTTATTTTTTATTTATTTATAATTCAAATGTTATACCCCTCCCAAGTTTCTCCTCCAAATACCCCCTATCCGCTCCTCCCTCCCCTCTGCCTCTATGAGGTTGCTCTCCTACCCACCTACCCCAGCCTCAGCAACCTAGAGTTCCCCCATTCTGGGTCATCAAGCCTCCACAGGACCAAGGGCCTCTCCTTGGCTTATATCCAATACATCCACATCTGTATTGGTTCAACTCTGGCAGAGCCTCTCAGGGAACAGCTATCCAGGGCTTCTGACAATAAGCACTTCTTAGCATCAGCAATTGTGTCTGGGTTTAGTGTCAGCAGATGAGATGTATCCCTAGGAGGGTCAGTCTCTGGATGGCTTTTACTTCAGTTTCTGCTCCACTTTTTGTTCCTACATTTCCTTTTCTGACAGGAGGAATTCTGGATTAATATTTCTGAGGTGAGTGGGCTACTCCATCCCTCAACTGGGAGCTATGCCTAACCACCTGATATGGGGACTTTTCAGTTGCATGTCTGAAGACTTGTGTCCCAGAAAAACAAGCTATTTCTTGCCTAGCACTTGGTAGTGGTTAGCTGTCCAGCAGACAACGTGAAGTCTACCCATTTTAAGATGAGTGGAGCTTCTTACCTAGCAAAGTTCCTCTAAACTTATCTAGAAAAATATAAAGGTACTGCATTGCCAAGGACCAGCCTCACCTGGAGAGATGTTCTGAGTGAAGGGATATCTGGGTCTCAAAGTCAAATCATAGGTCCAAGCTGGCAGTCTATGTTCTGCTAGAGAGAACTTTTTAGATTGCTTTCTCTATATTCTGTTTTCTTGAGATCTCCTGACAGTTCTCTCTCCTGACAGTTCTCTTTTATATCCTGACAAATTCTCAGGATAGCTCATCTCTTGCCGATCATAAGCCTACTCTCTTATTTTACATATAACGCAGTCATTTATTCCAAGTTTCCTTTTGATTATGAATCAGTATCCTGTGACTCCAGTCCCTTAATATTTAGGAAATAACAAGGGCACATTTTTTTCATAACATTGCAAAAGAATTCAGAGATCTGCCTACCTCTGTAAAACACAGATGATGAGCTGGCTGGATTGGACACCATCTTGAAATTACCATTTATACCTCACCTGAACAAAACCTTGGTTTGTCCTGGCAGATGCTGAACTCAAGGATCTGTTTGTAAACATAAACAATCAAACAAACAAAACAAATCTGGGGGGGCGGATCTCCTGTGATCAACACTCCATAAATATTTTACCTCCTTCCTTAGTATCTTCCTGATAATTTGGCTCACAGTGTAGCTGTTTTATTCCTTTATATTTTTGGAGCCCCTCATAATTCATATTGCATCCTTATATTTTTCATAGGTTGGAAATTATATGTTTTTGAACCCATGCTTTCAGAGTTCTTTTCCACAACCTTAGGACTGTCCTGAAGGTCCCAGTGTTAACCATTTTGCTGAGTCATTAGCCACACCTTCATTGTCCAGACTCTTAATGTCTCTGATTTTTATGGAGTTATTAACATTAACAGGCAGGATATTTCTTGAAGGAGGAATGTAAAATGTGCACATTATTAGACAAATAAGTCTTATGCCCAGAGTAGCCATCAACACTCATGGAGGTCCATGCCTGCTGGTCCTGTCCTAGGGTCAGAAACCACATCATTCTGTCCCTATTAAGGCCATGCCAGTCTGGGCATTACTTAACCCAAACAAGAGGAGTTAGTCCTCAGTATAATTATTACATAGCAAAGGAGACACTGATCCAATTTTGCTACCAAAAGTAATATTGAAACAGGCAAATTTTCTATGTGAGATTGTTCCACAGAGGAAGAACTTGACAAATGTCTAATAGTGGACAAATTCATACTAGAAAGGGCATATTTAAGCCTCTAGTTTTCAGCATTATAACATGTGTTCTTTTTACACATATTTTCATAATCAATTACTGTGAAATTGAGGGAAATATATTTTTATATGTATTCACTTTGTTTATGGTTCTTGGGCCCACTTAAGTTAGCTGTTGTCATAGGGGACGTATTTAATGATGTACAGAAATTAGAACCTGAAATGTTCTGAACTGAAATTTTTTTAAAAGATCTTTCATTTTGCTTTCTTGTGTATGAGAATTTTGAATATTTGAGCACTCCCAAGTTTATTGTACGTATCTCAAATTTAATGTTTGAAGTGCAGTAAGGCAGTTCTTTGGCTAATGGTATAAGAAACAAGAGTGGTAAAGGTTATAATGAGAAAGATTTCTCTGTGCAAAGGTGTAGGACAGAAGGAAATGACATGATTCCTGAATCATACTGCTTCTGCAACTTCACTGTGATGATAGCGTTAACTGTTAACTTTATCTAATTTCCAGTTGCAAAACAACAACAAAATCTCTTTAAACTATGTCTCCTGAAGCAGTATTACAGAATCATTGTACAGTAGATAAAGGAAGGCATTTCAAGATTGGTTATATTAGACAGTTCTAAAGGATCAAAGTTACAGCTTGCCAAAAACTTTCCATTGGGTGAATTTTCTGAGGGCTGTGACTTTAAGACTACTCCTTTTGTGTATAATCAGATTATATTGCTAAGTGTTCACTAACCTGACCACTTCACCTCTATTTGTGTTATGTTATATAAATCACTTAGCTTGTGTGTGACTCAATTTTCCTCATCAAAATATGGGAAAATATCATATTTCTTATATAATTATTAAAAGCTTATATGGGCTAGTCTTTATGAGTATGCTTAGGCAAATGCTAGGCAATACAAAGCAGAGTGCCCGTATCAAGCATTGCACCCACACACAGAGAATGATTGAGAAATGATTTCTTTCAGGTTGAAATTCAAAAAATATTAAAATCTTTAATTTAGTAAATAGTAAGATTCTAAAAGTTTATAAAGGTTTCTCTCTAGTTTGTTAATAAACCCACAGCCCAGAGATTTTGTTGTTTCTTCAAGTGCAATCCAGACAGAATTTTAACAAATTTTGTATCTTCCTCACATAATCTTGTTTGTTAAGGTGTAATATTCAAGGTCTTTATACCCCATAATATACAAGTAGATAGACAGACAGACAGATAGATAGATAGATAGATAGATAGATAGATAGATAGATAGATAGAGATTTTATAGTCTGATTATAAATGAGATATTCTTAGAGTTCTTCCCAAATCTTTATTCAACACCATTTCTTTTGTATTCTTCCTTTCTCTGATCCAGCAATCCAGCTGCTTCCCCCTTTTATGGAAATTTCTACATCAACAAACTAAGAGTGTATCCTCCCTCAACACCAGAACATCTTTTCCACCATGCCAACATTCCTATGAGAAAACGATGGGCTGTACAGCCCGATTTTAATAGATACTGGTACATGAAATTAACACCAAATTCCGGGCTGGAGTGGTGAGGACCACTTATTTCTCTCACAGAGAAACCAAAGATTAGGGTTCAGGACCGGCATATATCAGCTCACTTCAGGTCCAGAACACATCTACCGTCACATGACTACATGCAACAGTAGCTTCAGGTACAGGACAAACTGTACCTTCTAGCCTCTGTGGACACCAACACTCACATGGACATGCATACACACAGACACACATATTCATAAATTAAAAATAATAATAATGATGTCCTTTTTTCCCAAAGAAGCAAATGACACTAAGCATTGGTTTCAGAAACCATAAACTCTGACATGGTTTGCGTGACAGTCATTGACCAGGAGTCAAAGAACTCCATAGGTGACAGAATCCCATGGAGTCTTGCTAGTCTTCCCTAACTAATTGTTGTCTATGATTTTCATTGCTATGGAGATATATCCTATCACTATAATATTGCTACTTAAGCAATTCATAAGTAAAAAAAGAATTGATATTGATTTTTGAAGGTCAGCATCTTATGTGTTAACTGGAAGAGCTATGTTAAATTCTCAGCAACACAGCCATGGTAGTCAAAGAGAGGTGAGGGATGTTAAAAATCTGAGAAAAACACAACATTCACTTTTCATCTTTCTAGGATTTTTTTTAACTTTTTGGGCTGCTGATTCTAGTTTATCCAGGGTTTAAGTTTGGATTTATATATGACTTTGATATCTTTATTTTTTTTACTTTTAGTAAGACCTCAAATCTCTTATTCTAGGACTGAAAGAGTCACACAGGAACTGAAAAGGTAAAAAGAGAAAAACTGATTGATGTGAAATAGAAAGGTTTTTGACAAGAAGAGATACAAATCTTTTCTGTTCCCTATGTTACAAATTTGAACAAATCAAAGATTAAAAATCTTCTATGCAAGTTGCCTAAAGTCCCAATTCATCCTCAGATTTTTAACACAACCAATTTAAACACTTTCTATTATCTCCCAGGATCAAAAGAATCAATCAACATCTTCTCCCGTCTTATGGGTCCTCAATCGTGCTTGCCCAAGGCAATGAAAATCAAATCAAAGCTGCCTCTATAGGGAGGGGTTATAACGCAATATATCAGAAAGTATGCAGTAGCAAGAACCTTGCATAAAATGAAATTTAATTCATGTTCATTGAAAACTATATCCTTACAGAGATTATGTGAAGATCTCCTCAATCTGTTCTTTTTTACTCAGAATGAATTTTTAAAATGTCAACCTGTTATTTTTTCTCAGGCAGAAAATTAATTTTGTAATCAATCCAAACCCTGTGTTCTCTTCATTATGATAGCTTTAGATTTTAATGTTCAATTTAGACAGTTTCTGAAGAAATCAAGGTTCATTTGGAAGATAATAAACAGAGATCTGAAAACAGACTTTTATCTGTGCATTTGCTAACAAGTTTATTTATGCATGTATGTGATACATGTTCATGTGTTTCTTGACAAACGTCAGCAAAGGCTGTTGGATTCTTAAGTTTGTTACTGGTCTTTGTTAACTTCTTTCTGTGCCCAACCCATGAAGGAAATTTTATCACAGATATGCACATGTGAATAACAACAGTAAAAGTAGAAGATTTTATACTAACTTCAGTTTCAAGAGTCCAGTGGAGGTTTTGAAAGATACCAATCACCTCCAGCTAAGGGATAGCTGATTATTTATACCAAGATCATGGAGTGTAATGAGAAACGTTTTCTCCACCCTACTTCCATACTTTGGAGAATAGTTTGCAATAACATGTTTATTTATGTTCTCTTGAGTGAAACTTGCATGTGGAGTGGATAATGCCATAGACTGTGCATGGCTCTTATACATATTCCAAAGTTGGCCATTATTAACTGGTGTCTGTGTCCAGTTAACAGATATCATATTAATCACTACTTACCATGTTTATTATGCACATATGGAATGATGTTTAGTAATGATGAAATTGCAAAGTGTAGGCAGTCAATCTGAACGGCCAGTATATATGCAATTATGGAATGTATGGGTTATATCAATACTAATCATAACAATAATAACACATTAACAGAGAAAATGCATATTTCAGATGCTTTGAATTTGGTCTGCAAAATAGAATCATAGCTATGAAATTTATAATTATTTATAATATGTATATGAAGCACAACATTTTCAGTAAGGGGAAGTTCTACCTTCTTGTAAATATGCCTTCTATATTTTTTCTTAGAATGACAATATTTAAATGCTAATGTGCAATTAAAATGTGTAAGGTTAAAAAGCATTGGGTAAATGAAAGACTGAATCATATTTACCCAACTGTGCAAAACAAGTTTCAAACAATGGGATATTTCCCCATTTGTCATACTTGCAGTTTCAGTATTGTATATAACATAGGAGGTCCATTAAAACACATTAAATGTCACTGAATTTTACTCACATGTACATCATAATATATAATTTAAAGTTTCATAAATATAATATATTTCAAAAGTACAATTACTTTGACTGCATTCACATCTTTACATTTTTCCTTTTGGTTGGCTCTTCCTTGTCTACACTTCCTTATAATTTCCTTCCTCCCTTTCTCTAGTCTCCCTTCTGTTTTCATGGTGGATTTATGAATTTTATGAAGAATTTTCTAGGAATCATGAATGAAAGAAACTCTGCGATATTTTTCTTTCTGTGACTGCCTTATGAATATTATGATGATCTCCAGTTGCACCCATTTTCCAGCAACTGTAATATTAATAGATGTGTGCATATGTGTGTATGTAAAAGTGTGTGTGTGTGTGTGTGTGTGTGTGTGTGTGTGTAATTTGACCATTTGAAATAACATTATAACTTGTAATACACAAGAATATAGAGGAATATCTATTGTTTATTGCCTAGAGTCCTGTGGATATATACAGAGAAGAGATACTGATAGAAAAATATTCTGAAGGAATATCTCACAATTTATTTCAACCATTTTAAATCCCACCTATAACTTCAAAGTTGAGTTTCACTCTCTCAATTCATATAAGGATAACAATTCCTCCATAATTGGAATAATGAGATGGTTTAACATCAGGTGAAATAATGCTAGGTACTTAATTTGGCAATACCAAAGCTATATACATATGTTAACAGAGAAAATGTAAACATTGGAATGCACGTAATTATGATAAAATATTCATGCTAGAGTAGTACATTATAATATGGGGCCAATTTTAAGTAATACATGATGTTCATGGGTCTTAATTGTTATTTTGACCTCCAAGGTATAGAACTACCATATATTTAATTGTTTCCCATAGTTCACACAGCAGATGGAGGAGGGAACAGCTGAGCAAGAATGACAACTTCACCTATCATGTATTATGTATTTTAGATTTATGACTCCATTTAATCCTCCATTATCCTTAACGAAGTATAATTCCCAAGTAAATATTTCTTAATCATTTAACAAGAATCAGACATGTATTATGGAGGGAGCATCAAATAATTTTCTGGAGGTTAGTAAATTAGGAAAATGTATAGTTGTGAAGCATACCAGGAAGTCATTGTTTTCCATTCTGCACTTTTAACTCAGACTATATTTTTATATTCAGAACAAAGACCAATAAAATTATCCTTCCTCACTTCCACCTTTCCTTTAAAATCAGTTTCAGAGCTACATGTTAGCTAATGACCTTAGAGTGTTTCTGCACTGTTCAGATCTACTTAGTCCATTAAAATTAAAGGTCGTTTCTATATTATAAGCTAGTGAATGAAGTCCAGTTGTTGCTATACTATATTTTACTGCTTCCCTATTCCTGCCATAATCTGAGACTTTATCCTGGTCACATACGGGTCCATTAACTGGTTTTGTCATAGAAAATTGTCAATTTAATAAAAAAAAGAAAGGCTTTACATTCCAATAATAATGAAAAAGTACTTCAGTGATGCAAGTTTCTCCTGCTCAAGTTCTGGGCGAGAAAAACTTGTCTAGTGGGTGTACTTGAGTTGCAGTTAAGGGAAACAGTTATGCTGATCTGTCTTCTGAACAGCATGCTTTCTTCTTTCTGAGAAATATTATCTCTTCTTCCAGAGGTGTTTGCTACAATTACTCTTTGAAAACTACAATAGACCAAGAAAATGATGGAACCTGGTTCTTTGAAAAATTCATAAGGAACCTATAGATTTGGTCAGGCATTCAGCAGATGGTCCGTCTCAGCAACTTTTTCATACCCTACATCAAATCCTCAGGGGCTCTCAAACTATAGTGAAATCCAATATTCATTTCATATTTTTGGTAATAATTAGCATTCTACTATTCCTTTTGACTTAGATACTAACATTGATGAAGAACATGAAACACAAAAATTTACTAAGTGAAAAAAAGCTGATACATTTTAGGGATGCTGTGTTTGTTTTTTGTATCTATGTAAAAAAAGGACATTATTCATACTGCCTTCTCAATTTTCAATCCAAAGCAAGCTTTCCTTCCCTAATATGTTCTTAGCTAATTAATCTGCTTCTTACTTCATTTTAGAAACAGAAGCAATCAGATTAGACCTTCCAAAAGTTTCCCCAGCCACATGGACTAACACAATAACAGCTGTGCCAAAAACCTCTGCCATCACTTCTGTTATTATGGATGAGCTGTCTGTGCTCCCAGATTAGGCTAAACCCTTCCCTTATGGACAGAATCCTATCTCCTCTGGACTGTGCAAGGACATGGTCCAATCACTCGCCTTTCCTCTCCTCATAAATTATTCCCTTTCTACCAGATCATATTCATAAATGTGAAACTACAATAGGATGACTCCATATAGAATAAATCCAGTATAAGTCTACACATCCATGATTGTAGCAACATACCCACCCACTTCTGATAATACCCTAACATCAGAAGTATGTACTATGATTATTTTTGTATACTTCCTAGAATATGTATGCATATGTACTGTATATACAATGTATGTACTACCATAGAAAAATGGACTGCATAAGAGGACCATGTGACAGCATACAAGTTTAAAGATGCAAAGTAAATGTTTCATTTCATTCTATAATACAGTTTATTTCAAAATTAAGTTATATAGTGGGGCTTATTTCTTCATTGGGTTGCCTAGAAAAAAGTGACACATTTAGAATTAAACTTTTAAAAATAGATTTTTAGTTTTATTTTAATTATGAGATAATTGTTGGAAGGCAATTACAGATGTTCTTAGTACCATTTTATTCAGCAGTAGATTAACATATTATTGATCAATTAGAGGAAACAATAAAATGAGAAAAACATATTAAAATTTGCTTTGTAGTAACAATTTACTATTTTGAGCTACTCACTTTCAAATTTAGTTTTACATTTCAACTCTTTCTTAATGTCATTATTTTATTCATGTTCACTTTCCATGTACTAAAGAATAAATATCTCAAAATTGATGTAAACAATTTAAAATTAGTCATATTTATATGCTTATAAAAACATTGGAGTATATGAGCAAGTTTATGAAAGCTTTCTTTTAATGTAAACTTTCTTTCTTTAGATTGTATATGGTTGATTACTTTTCCTAACTTCATTATCCTTAGGTTTGTTATTCTTATTATAAAGAGTAGTTATAAATTCAGTTGCTGAATGGAGACAGCAATAGCAAAAGCTATAATATATAAAAATTATACTGACTATTTCATTTCATTTTAAGGAGACATAAAGAGTTTTAACTTATAATGGATGATTTTGTACAGAACATTTTTTCTCAGATTCAAATTTATATAAATTCTATTACACAGAATGGAATCGATTTTATTACTGTTCTTTTGATTATCAATCTTTTTGTCATTAGTTTCTTGCAAAATACCATTTGTCAGGATGGGAAGTGGCTAAGCAGGTAAAAGAGTGCAGACTGGAGGATGAAACCCCAGAACCCACCTAACACTGAACTCAGCATTAGTTCCTTAGTCCCAGACCTACAAGGAAGATTGGGGTCAGATATAGCAGAATCCTTGAAACTATGGACAAGCTGGTGGAATAAACTGCAGATAGGCTAGAAAATTTACTCCCTGTCTTAAACAAGGTAGAAGTCAAAGAGTCATAGCTAATGTTGTTCACTGACCTCTACAGGTGTACATTAGCATATATGTGCCTTTATACACATGCACACATCATACATTCACCACGAACATATGTACAAATACACAAAGTTTAAAAAATAATTCTTGTTTTAAAAGATGAACATTTATCGTGAAATATTCCAACTTCTTTCACTCTCTTGGCTTGGGTCACATGAGGAACCAAGATTTTAATAGCCTCTGCAGTGTCAACTAGCCTGGGTACACAGGAGCTCACAGAGACTGAACTGACAGCCAGAAAACAAGCATGGGACAGACCTAGGCCCTTCGCACATATGTAAGAGTTGTGCAGCTGGGTCGTGTTGGGACACTCCCAAACAGGCACTGTTTCTGACGATACTGTCTGTGTTTGGATCACTTTTCCCTAACTGGGATGCTTTATATAGTCTCAATAGAAGAAGATGCACTTATCTACTCTTACTGTAACTTGTCAAGGCTGGTTGATATCCATGGGACGACTTCCTTTTTCTAGTATCCGTGGGAGGAAGGGTGGATTTGGGATGAAGGGAAGTGAGAAGGAGGGACTGGGAGTAGAGGTGGGAGAGGATCAGGATGGGATCAAGATGTAAAGTAAGTAAGTAAATTCACTGATAAAAAAAAAATTGGACATGGTAAAAAACTGTCTTCATGACTAGGTGGGAAGTAAGGGTGAACCTTATATAAAGAGGGATATATTTATTATTTATATTAATAACTTGAAGTGTGGCTAAAGTATTTGTTTTAAAGATTGACCCTTTATATTTTTTTAATTTTTTTTTAAATAATAGGTCTCTGTATCCTTTTTTTTAAAAAGATTTATTTATTTATTATATGTAAGTACACTATAGCTGTCTTCAGACGCACCAGAAGAGGGCATCAGAACTCATAACGGGTTGTTGTGAGCCACCATGTGGTTGCTGGGATTTGAACTCATGACCTTCTGAAGAGCAGTCGGTGCTCTTACCCATCTCACCAGCCCCTATATTTTTAATATTACAAAAATTGAACAATAAATTTTATTTTTTATTTAATTGTTAAGTGACTGAATCAGTGTTTCTTGATTTTACCTCATACAAAGTGGTGATAATAGAATGGGCTCCTAAAACAGTTATGATGGTGAAATGGCTTCTTACATTTAATAAATAAAAGGAATAAAGATAAACCTCTTCTTAAGGCCTAGAAAAGACCAGTGGGGAAGACAAAGTAAAGAAATGGAACTTTTTTCTTAGAAAAAAACCCTCTTGTACCATTTTCTATATTTATATAGTGAATTCTAGATATTTCCCTACTCTACTCTCACATCCCCCTTGTTGCTTTCACTAAGAGCTTTCTTCCTATCATGATCTATGCCTATTATCACACCTTCCTTTGCAAATAAAATAACCTACAGAGTTTAACTACACTTTTGTAAGCTGGCACTGGAGGGGGGTTCCTTACTGGGGAATGGGGAATTTGTCAGCAGTTATATCACTGTAGACTATGACATCCATGTCTCCAATATCTGTTAACCGTTGACTCTACTTCAGAGACAGGTGGATTTCATGAGCTCCTCTTTCATTCATAATGAAATGGTGATGAGCATAGTCATGTAGTGGTCTTGCTCACACCAACCATAGCTGTGGTTCGTTGATTGCTGCAATGGCTAGGGCATATTCACAAGGTGTCTTTGTATTGTATATTTCAATATCCTTTGGCCACTATGATCCATTCCGTGTGCCCCATCCTGTCTGTGAAATGTCCTGAGCCTTGGAGAAGACACATAGCTGTTCCATTGAGAGCAATGCACTGCTGCTTGTTCTCAGCACTTTGACCAGTTAATAGGTTCTTATATTAGCCATTCCCGCAGCAGTGAGAAGTTTCTCTAAGCAAGGCTGGGCACGGCACTAATTCATGGGGATTAACATGAGTATTTATGAAGCAGATTCACAATTTCATTACTTAGGTTTACAGTACCAAACATATCTCCTTTCCTGTGCAATGGACTTAAAATAAAAAATGGTTGGTGACCCATAAAATTCTGTCCCTATGACAGTTCAGGGCAAGTTTTGCCTGACAGATCATTATTATAGCTACCAACACGTATAGGTGAATAAGAATAATAATGACAGAACTTCTGGCTAAGTGAGATTGGGCCAAGAGACAAGAGACTTTCAGCTCAGTTGTAGTTAGATGTTTTTACTTCCTGTGACCAAACTGTGTGGTTTCTTCACCAATACAATCTTACCTTCAGATTCTGATAGTCTGCCAAGACAATTATCAATAGACTGCATTAATTTTGGATATTATGGGTTTCCTTGATCACTAACCTATAGAGAGTATTTTCTATCTGACACTTGTATTTTATTTAATAATTCATGGCTTTAGAGATAGATACTGTTCGTTAACAGTTTAACTGTTAAACACTTTTTTTTCCATGTATTTCAAAATCTTTGTCACTGAAACTTAAACAAGTTAAACAAGAAACAACCAAAGTATGATGAACAAGAAAGCACATTGATGGCTTATTCACATTCTAATTCATGCATCTCTTCTGGCTTTCAAAAGCAGAGGTAACAAAATCCTAAAGATGTGATTTAGCAAAAAGGTATGTAGAATCTAAAGAAACATGTTAAACATCAGGAACAAGTAAAAACTGTGGAGCATTATGATGAAAAAAGTAAACAGGATGCAAAAAAAGTAAACAGGATTGTTAATGTAGGAAGAAAGATAAAATGTCTAATATACCATTAAAATGAAAGGCTGGACATGATACATTGTTTTAAAGTAAGAAAAATTAAAGAATTTAAATTAATTAAGCATTAATTGAGTTGAGGACTAGGAAATAAATCAGTTACCTCAAGGGAACAGCAAGAGAAACTTCAAAACTGATATGAAAGACAAAAAGAGATGAACCAAACAGGAGACACAAGAAACAAAGACCTGTGGGATATTCCAAAACACAATGTGGAAGAGAAAGACAACTGTTCATAGTAGAACAGGAAAGAAAGGAAGAGAGATAGATTATTTAAAAGAGGAAACTCATGGAATTTTCCAGAATAGTGGGAAATCCCAAGGGGCAGAAACACAAAACAGATCAAATAAGGAATTTGAGAAAACTTGATTATCTTATCATCACTATACTGAACTCAAGCTGCTGAGAGCCAATGATAGACAGAAAATCTTAAAAGAACCCAGATGGAGAATATTTACTTTATAATGGAAAAAGCAGAACGAGAGTTTATTTCTCCTTCTTATCTGTGACAGGGAAGGGAGAAGTGGGTAGACTATGTAGAATTAAATATTGTATATAGATAAATTGTTTTTTGAATAGAACACAGTCTTCTTTGGAAAGGTAAATCCCAATATGTTCATAACTAAGAAGTTGTTCTTTATAGATAAATAACCAAGTCCAGAATCTCAATACTAATTTAAAAAAAAATGTTTCTAGAAAGAATAACAGAATAACAAAAAATCATTCACTTCTCTGTGTTTTAATACCTATATGCAAAATATAATTTTATTGCACTAATAATAATATATGAGATTATTATATTGTAGATAATTACAGAATAAGGATGTATTTAGTAGAAGGAAAAAAATACATAAACTCTTAAAAATACCTTTACTATATATTATAGATATAATACCATGTAAAAATATATTGAAATAATTTAAAATGTATGATACAAAATTTATAGAAATTACTATTGCTTAAATAAACATAAACATATGTAAGATATGAGGGGGAATAAAATTTACATTTATGTCCAGAAAGCAGAAGTAAACATGAATGAATATATGAATATATATTTTTAAGAAAATTATGTGAGTGAGATAACTCAGACCCAAAAGGACATGCACGGTATGTACTCACTAATAAATAGACATAGGCTTAAAAAAAAATAGAGAATACCCAAGATACAGTCCACAGAACTCAAAAAGGTCAACAAGCTGAAGGGCCCAAGTAGGGATGTATAGTCCCACTTGAGAGGGAGAAGAAAGCAATCGCAAGTGGGGAAGGATGAAGGGAAGTGGGATGAAAAGTGGATGGGGGGAGGGAAGTAGGAGGAACAAAGGAACCTGATCTAGTATTGGGTGCGGGAAAAGGACTGAAGCCCTGATACCCAGCAGAGAGAACAGAAACAGGCAACCTTGGGAGGTTTGGGGGACCCTCCAGAATGCAATTGAGACCGCGGAGGTAAGAGAATCTCAGGACTCAAAGGGAGGAACCTAAGATGAAATGTCTGACAATAGGGAGAGGAAACTTACAGGGCCCACTTCCAGCAGGAAGACAGGGCATCAAATGAGAGAGGGGGGCATCCCACAGTCACAACTCTAACCAATAATTGTTCCAGTCTGAAAGAATTACTGGGATGGAAATGGAGAGAAGCCTGAGGAAAAGAAGGTCCAGTGACAGGCCAAAGAGGGATCCAGCTCAAGGGGAGGTCCCAAGGCCTGACACTATTACTGATGCTATGGAGCACTCACAAAAAGGGACCTACCTAGCATGACTGCCCTCTGAAAGACCCAGCAAGCAGCTGAAAGCTTCAGATGCAGACATTTGTATCCAATCACTGGACAGAAGCAGCTGACCCCTGTTGAATTAGGGAAAGACTGAAAGAATCTGAGGAGAAGGGGGAACCTGTAGGTGGACCAGTAGTCTCAATTAATCTTGACCCCCAAGATCTCTCAAATACTGGACCACTAACCAGACAGCACCACTCAGCTGATATGAGGCCACCAACACACTTACAGCAGAGGACTGCCAGGTCTGTATTCATTCAGAGATGGTGTACCTAACCCTTAAGATACTGGAAGTCCCAGGGAGTTTAGAGGTCAGGTGGGGTGTGGGGTGGGGACATCCATGCAGAGACAGGGCCGTGGGGAGGAGGTATGAGATGTGGAGCCATAGGATGGTGGGTAGGGTGGGAATAAAATATGGAATATAAAATCAATCAATCAATCAATAAATAAGTAAATAAGTTTAGAAAAATGATGGCGAATATGGCAAGCTATCAGTGTTTATAAAGAAGTATAATCAATATATGTAGATAAGAAGGTTATGGCCCTAAGTACACAATCTTGTAACAGTAATATCCGCATTTTGATGAAAAAATCTGATTAATTCATTAAATCCATGAAAATGGGTCTTTCTTCCTGCACTCTCCTCATTGAAAGCATCACCAGGATGAACACATGGGACACCATTAGGAAGATAAACTACAGGATATTGACTAGGATATTTTCGTGGATGAGGAGTTCCAGGAAAAAGTTTTCACTATAGGGTAGTTTGAGAACCAGTATCATTTCTGTGGAAGCAGTAGAAAGAATCAAGAACACTGTATTCACAGGAGGCATAGTTTGGGGGATTAGGGATGGCTATGTAATTATCAAGCCTCATCAAAGAGAGATTGAGAAAAATGTGTCTTCTACACAGAGTAGGTGGAAGAATATGCATCCATGCCATGAAGTTTGGTTAAGAAATGTTCTCTCTCTCTCTCTCTCTCTCTCTCTCTCTCTCTCTCTCTCTCTCTCTCTCTCTCTCTTCTCTTCTCTTCTCTTCTCTTCTCTTTCTAGTAGATTTACAAAGGGAGTGATGGAGGAGAAGCAGATGTTCAAAATGATGAAATTTTTTAAACAAGAATTTTATGTGAGTCTAGAGAAAAGACTCAAATGTCAAAGTAGTCATTTTGTTGAGGTTCGCCAGCCAAGTAGTTATGTACATAAAACAAAAAAGAAACAATACCAGGGTCAGTTGCTGAGACTCAGAAAGACTCAAATCAGGTGGTTCTAAAAGAAATATGAAGTTGTTTACTCTGGTGTCATTTTTTCAACTCCATTGTATCTTGTTTTTCGTTTCTTGTACTTCTTGGAAAAGTTAAGAATATTGGTTTAGGAAAGGTTTCATTTTCCTTACTGAGCTTAGATTCCAAGAGGCACATATTACAATTGAAAACTCACAAAGGACTCTTTCCATATGCATTGCTATTTCACAACTATGGAAATTGTCACTGTAATAAGTTCTGAATGACATCATATTATACAAATATACATTTAATTATTTTAATCAGTAAGTCATAAATACTTTACAATACCTAAAACTCTAATTATATTAGCTTTAAGTATTCGAGGTAAGCAGAGATAAATAAGAATATACAGAAATGCACCATTTTTAGTGTGAGAAATATAGAAGAGAAATTTTTTTATTTGTGTGTGTAATAAATTTTTAGTTGTGTGACTTTTTCACACAACTAAGAAAATCAAAACAAATAGAGCAGAGACATATATGTATATTTGATTTGATCTGACTGATATTTGTAGAATACACTACAAAATAACAACAGAATTTACCTTTACCTCAAACATGCACAAATATTCACCAACTACTACTGCATACAAATAGTTCTGAAATTCACTCCTCTTTCTTCCTCTCAAAAAAAATATAATAATGGTAAGGTACCCATGCTTCAGTTGGATTACTTCAAACACATGGACATTTGAGTAACATTAAATAGGCTTAGTGAATCATGAAAATACAAAACATAAGTGAAATTAGAAGGTAGGCTATGCAGACTAGTGAGGTAAATCCAGGAGGACATGAAGTGGAGGGTAGTCTTTATCATATATTATTGTGTATTGATTATTTTATTTATTTACATTTCAAATGGTGTCCCCTTTCCTGGTCTCCCCTCTACAATCCCCTGTCCAATCTCTCCTCTCCTTTGCTCTAAAAGGGTACTACCCACCCACTCATGCCTTGCCCCTCTAGCAGCCTTCTTCTCTAGGCAACAAATTTCCACAGGACCAAGTGCCTCCCCACCCATCGATGCCAGATAAAGCAATCCTCTGCAACATGTGTAGTGGAAGCCATGGACCAACCCAGATATATTCTTTTATCTTTTTTTATTGGATATTTTATTTATTTGCATTTCAAATGATATCCCCTTTCCAGATTTTCCCTCTGAAAACCCCTTATTCCATCCCCTCAGTGCCCTGCTTCTAGGAGGGTGCTTGCCCATCCACCACCTCCCGCTTCCCTGCTCTGGCATTCCTCTACATTGGTGCATAGAGCTTTCACACTACCAAGGGCCTTTCATCCCATTGATGCCTGACTAGGCCATACTCTGCTACATATGTGGCTGGAGCCATGGGTAGTTCCTTATACTATTCGGTCGGTGATTTAGTCCCTGAGAGTTCTGGGGAGTCTGGTTGGTTGATATTGTTGTTCTTACTATGGGGTTGTAAACCCCTTCAGCTCCTTCAATCCTTTCTCTAACTCCTCCATTGTGGCTCCAGTGCTCAGTCCAATGGCTGGCTGTGAGTATCCTCCTCTGTATTTGCCAGGCTCTAGGCTCCTCTCAGGAGACAGCTATATCAGGCTCCTGGTGTATCAGCAAACACTTTTTGGTATCCACAGTAGTGTCTGGGTTTGGTAACTGTATATGTGATGGATCCTCATGTGGGTCAGTCTCAGGATGGCCATTCCTTCAGTGTCTGCTCCACACTTTGTCTACATATTTCCCCCTGTGAGTATTTTGTTCCCCCTTCAAAGAAGGACTAAAGCATCCACACTTTGGTCTTCCTTCTTCTTGAGTTTCATATGGTCTGTGCATTGTATGTTGGGTATTCCAAGCTTTAGGGCTAATATCCACTTATCGGTGAGTGCATACCATGTGTTCTTTTTGACTGGTTAACATCACTCAGGATGATACTTTCTACTTCCATGTATTTGCCTAAGAATTTCATGAAGTCATTGTTTTTAACAGCTGAATAGTACTCCATTGTGTAAATATACTACATTTTCTGTATCCATTTCTCTGTTGAAGGACAATCTGGGTTCTTTAGTTGGTGGTTTAGTTCCTGGGAGTTCTGAGAGGTCTGGTTAGTTGATATTGTTGTTCTTCCTATGGGATTACAATCCCCTTCAGCTCCTTCTGTCTTCCCAATATCTACCATTGGGGTCCCCAGGCTCAGTCCAGTTGGCTATCAGTGTCTTCATCAGTCTTGGTCAGGTACTGACTGAGCTTCTCAAAGGACAGCTGTCAACAATAGTGACAGGGTTTGGTGTCTGTAGATGGGATGGAGCCCAAGGTGGGGTGGTCTCTGGATAGCCTTTCCTTAAGTCTCTGCTGAATTTTCTTGTGCCTGCATTTCCTTTAGACAGGAACAATTCTGGATTAAAATCTAAAATTCTTAGAGACAAAAGTTAAATAATGTATAAACCCAATAAAGTCATAACATCTTTCAATAAATTTATCTTTGTTTTATAAAAATAAATATCTACCAATATAGACTACATTCTGTACCATCAACTGTACATCAATAAACATAAAAAGATAATAAAGAATATTATTATAGAAAATTTACTTTCAAGCAAAAAGTAGAAATAAATTGGAATCTGAAAGAGACTGGAAATATACCCCCCAAGGACTTGATTTGCTAATCTAAAAAACAAACAAATAAATCTCAAGGTATTGAAGTGTTTTTAATTATGAAAAATTATAAAATGTTAAGATAAAAATATCATCTACCAAAATACATAGGGTCCAACATAAGCAATGCAGAGAGGAGTGGAAAGAAAATACAAATGCATTCCATAAGAATTCTTTTAATCTTTCAAAGTTCCAGTTTCCTCATTTTTTCCTTTTTGTTTGTTTTTGATACATCCTCACCACAAATATGGAAGCAATTATAATTTAAACCTAAAAATCTTAAAGTCTGAAAAAATATCAAAATTTGATCAAAATTCAATGTCATTAAAATAGACAACAATGTAGAATATAAACATCAGCAAAGCCAGAAACTGATTCTACACAGGCATGAGTTCAGTTCATAATTTTTTAATCTAAGTATCCAAGAAGATATAGTGCACACATGAGGAATATCAAAAAGGAAACATCGACCATTATAGACCCTGAGGATGATAAAAGTGCAAGAGGACTCAATGCACAACTGTGGGTGTCACAATTTGATAACAGTAAAGTTGGGCCAATTACTTGTAAGTCAGAAGATACAATGCTAGAAGAAAAGCTTAGTAGATTAAAAATTATATGTATTAAGTTTATCATGACTGGAAATCAAACACAGCCGCAACAATTTCACATAACTTTCTCAAAACAGATGGGAAAAGAGCAAGTATACATGAGTTGGAAAGTACTACTACTTTCTGTTAGAAGGAAGGAAAAAAAAAATACTTGCGCATAGTATCTATGCTTAAGGGTCAGGTGTTCTGCAGAAGGATGAATAAGAATCCTGATATGACAAGTCATATCAGCTGGAATTGGCAAAGTTCATTTTAACATTTGTAGGTTTTATTTTTTGCGGTGGGTATTTACAGGTAGCCACACAAAAAAAGACTAATCCGTGTTACTATTAATTAACAATGGACTTACCCTGATTACCTGACGGCTTGTTTAGGATGGTTATGGTTGGCTACACAAAGAAATATTTAAAAAGGAGAAATGCAGTTCAGCACCCATACATATATATTCTTTCTCTATCAGCAAACCTGATTTGTTTTAGATGTAAACCCATTTGTTCAGAACAAACACATAATGAAAACATTTTGTCCCACATAACATCTCTGTTGATATGTTCAAAATATGTATTTGCCATATTGCACCAATAATTAAGCAATTATAATCTTTTCTATGTCACAATATTAGAGGTTTTTTTTTGTGTTGAGAGAAAAAGATTAAATTTCAAGATGACATTAAGGATATAAACAGAGGTAATATGCTAACAAATTAAAGATATTTCCATGCTATGGCATTTCCATTCTACAACAGATACAATTTTCACTGAACATATTTCATGTTTCTACAAACATACCTGCGCTGCAAATTTGAATTTTTATGTCTTCCTCTGTAAGTATCCAGTGATTACCATAGTAGAAAATACAAAACTTTAGCTTTACAGAACATAAGTGAATAATTAAATATTTGAGTAAATGCACATACTACATGAAGAATACATTTAAATATTTCAAATAAAATTACTACTGCATCCCAATCTAATGCCATTCATTATCTGTTTAGAAACAATAAGTTCATATAATGAATAGTATAATGACATTGTCAAAGATATCAATAAAATATAATTTTAATTGTCATTATTAACTCTGTTAAATATACCTGTTTGTAAAAATAATTCTTGGGCACAGGATCTTTTTCACTGAATTACTGAATCAGATTAGTTTTTGAGATAAGGTCTCTCTGTGTAGCCCAAGTGAGTTTTTGTGAACTTGTGACCCTCTTTGCTATGCTTCCAGGATTCTGACACTATCAGCATGTGCCAAAATATTTGGCTTAGACAAATTTTTTCATGTTAACATTTACATTAGGGTATGCCAAAGAGAATGGAATTGAGGTTTATCTCAGTACTACAGACTAAATGGAAAAAAATGAATCTACTGAATAAAATTATATTTATGGTATTTATCTTTCTGAACATCAGGAAACAGTAAAAGCTTTTTTACAGTGTGAAACTAGCTTTTCATTTCAGGGGGAAATGGTACTATTATAGTGATGTGTTTAAAGATGTTGAGTTAAAGCAAAGAAGGCTCTCAGTTTGGATCTGATGCTAACATTTGATTTGCTAATTATTGAGCAAGCACATGGCTGAGTCTTAAGTCAACTTATCATAAATGTTTGTAATAACTTTCCACATAGCCCATATTAGTTTGTTGTTGTTGTTGTTGTTGTTTATCAGTTTGTTCATTTTGCTGTACTTTTAGAGAGAAGATCTCTCCATGTAGCCCTAGCTTTCCTGAAACTCTTTATGTAAACCATTCCTGATCTAGAACTCATAGAGATCTGTTGCCTCTGCATCTCACATACACAGTGATTAAAGGCCAATCGTCTCTTGTAAAGCATGCAAGATAATAATTTTGTCTTTCTAGATACTTCTAAAAAAAAAAAAAAACACCTAGATTTCTTAGTTTATGAAGTTAAGATTAAATGAGCCAAGCTCTGTGTCTTTCTTTCAGCTCAGAAGGTACAAGAGTGAATGAAAAGAAATTAATGTCACCTGCTTCTAATGCCTGGTACAGTTGCTCCTTCATGTTCTTTGTTTCTCTTTACCATCTTAATAAAAGTGTTACTAATTTCATGTAAATGACTGTCTTAGTTAGGGTTTTACTGCTGTGAACAGACACCATGACCAAGACACCTCTTATAATGACAACATTTAATTGGGGCTGGCTTATAGATTCAGAGGTTTAGACCATTATCATCAAGACAGATACATGGCAGCATCCAGGCAGGCAGAGCTGAGAGTTCTACATCTTCATCTGAAGGTTGCTAGCAGAATACTGGCTTTTTAGACATCTCTGGAGAGAGTCTTATAGCCCACATTCACAGTGCCACATCTACTCCAACAAGGTCACACCTACTCCAACAGGGCCACGCCTTCTAATCCTGCCACTTCCTGGGCCGAGCATATACAAACCATCCCAGTGACCCTTCTACAAAATCACTTTAAACAAATTGATGGTATACCAAAAACTCATTATCGAAAGAGTATAAACAAAACTTTGACTCTCATTCCAGAACAAACTGGTACGGTATTTGAGCTATATTAGAGACAAGAGAACCAGTTAGTGTTAACCAGATCTTTCAGGAAAACAAATGCACATAATACTATGCTACATGCCCTAACTAAGGAATAGTTGTAAAGCAAAGGAATATGTGGTCAAACCATGTCCATTCCTTAAGCATTGTTCCCCAAAAAAAAAACCTCTGTTGTTTAAAATATGAGATATTTAAGTATAATATTTAATGTACTGGAATTATCTGTTCTTTTGCACTCAAATTACAAGTGAATAATTTCTATTCTTGTCTCAAATTACTCTTTCAATGTATATTTTAGAATATTAGGCCAGCTTAGTTATGTTTATTTCTTTTGTGAGTCTGTTAATGCCCTCGATACCAGGGTGACCTGGTATCACTGTTAATTATAATAGTCATACTCACTTTGGTCTATATGGGTCTTGTTATTTTCTTTTTCTTTTCTTTTCTTTTAACTATTTTTTATTAATCATTCCATTTGGTTATTTCTCAAATGATCTCCCCCTTCCCGGTTACACCTCCACAAATCCCCTCTCCCACATTTGCCCTCTCCCTGCTCCCTTCTGCCTCCATGAGGGTGCTCCCCCACCCACCCACCCATTCCTACCCCACTGCCCCAGTATCCCCCTATGCTGGGGCATCAAATTTCCACAGGACCAAAGGTGTCCCCTCCCATTAATGTCAAACAAGGCCATCCTCTGCTCCATATGTATCAGGAGTCATGGATCCTTCCCTGTACACTCCTTGGTTAGTGGTCTAATTTCTGGAAGCACTGGGTAGTATGGCAACTGACATTGTTCTTCCTATTCTTATGACCAGTTAGTCTCATGTCAAGAAGGAAACACATTTGGTTCCTCTTTATTCTGTAAAGTGAGAATTATGCCATGAAACTCTGGCAGCTTACATCCTTATTTCGTAGATCACCACATCCTACCATAACTAGAATATCCCATCTTTTTTAGAACAAATAGTAGACAAACCAATAACAACATCCAGTTGAAAATTCTCCCTCAGTGGTATACTTTGAATGAGGCATTTACTTTAAATCCCCATTGAAGCCCTTTGGTATGGCCAAGTCCCAAGACTGACTGTACCTTCATTCCAACACCACAGTGTACTTATATATAATTATAGAAAAGTGTTATAGAGCTTGGGACAGCTATTCCTCAATATAAACAAGTCAGTGTGCATCTACTCTCTAGTGACATATTGTCATTTACATACAACTTTTAGCAAAAACTACCATTTTTCTTTTGCTTAATGTTTGATCTAAGACTATAGGCAACATATATCCGTGCATACATAAGCATAACTCAAAAAAATTATTTAGTTTCTTTTTGGCT
The DNA here is from genome assembly GCF_008632895.1 of Mastomys coucha. NCBI lineage: Eukaryota > Metazoa > Chordata > Mammalia > Rodentia > Muridae > Mastomys > Mastomys coucha. Next base: position 34,468,114 of record NW_022196911.1, on the reverse strand, counting down.
GTTGCTCAGTACAGAACAACCTCCTTACCATCTATGCATTATGTTAAAACTAATTTTTTCATTTTAATATCACTGTTGTTGTTGGTAGCTTACTTGATTGTAGCAAAGAAAGTATTTTTATATGTCAATCAATAAACAGCATGATCCTGTTATGAATATATTCAAATTTACTTCCTTCATGTGGCATTATTAATCTGTGTTATGTATGGAGAAGAAAGTTATGAAAGGCAAAAAGAAAAGTGTATAAATACTTGAACAGAAACATACTTTGAAGTAGAGTTAATTTTTCTTTGTAATTCATGAAACTTGCTCTATGAAGCTTACAAAACACAGTTGCCTTTTGTAAAATATTCAAGTATATGATTATCAATACATAATAAAAGTTGCATTAAAAGTTTGGAAGGCAGAGGCAGGCAGATCTCTGACTTGAAGGACAGCCTGGTCTACAGAATAAGTTTCAGGACAGACAGGACTACACAGAGAAACCCTGTTTCAAACAAACAAACAAACAAACAAATCAGCAAACAAAACCAAAAAATGTTACATATAATTATAGAAATGCTTAAGTGCTATAATACAATTGACTGTTGTAGTGTTTGGTTAGACTACACTTTACAAGACGCTTGTCACTCCTGAAAGCAAGGATATTAACTTAACTAATGATCCTCTAAATGGGTATGTAAAATATAATTTAAGCTACTTGCAACATGCAAAAGAGAGGCCCCATTTGTTACTGCCAAAACTCACTGGCATGCAGAAATCAGAAAATCATTAGCCTTGATAGAAATAGCTTAATACAACAGGGAAGACAATGCATTATTTAGTACAGTTAAATGACAATTGATGCAAATGCTGGTGAAGTGCAGGGAAAAAGAAGAAACAATTTAGTGAATGATAAATTCTGCTCATAGTGTTTATGCATGCAAAGGAATGGAAATCTTTGCTCATTAACCAAGACACTTAGTTTGTGAGCCAAAATGCTTCAGGCTGTAGCCTTAATTGTCATAAATGTTTATCTCTATGAAAGTTTAATTTGGTCTAAGAAAAAATACCATACCAAGTGAAGAATGTTCTATATTTTTTTGGTTTTGTCTTCCTCATCAGCTTAAGGTAGGTTTTTAAAAACCTTGCATATGGCTGTCAGCCTCCATCTAGCCTCCAGGATACCACCAAATACCTTTACTATCTCTTTTTCCTCCATTACTTTCCACTTCTTTACATCTGTCAGCAGTGTGCCTCATGGTATAGTTCTGGGCATCCTCCATTAATCTGTTCATATTAGAGCACAGATTTTTCAGAGCTGCTCAGTACTGTCACACTGTGCTCTGCTCAGTTTCAATGACATTTGCCCTTCTGTGTTCTTTATTCTTTTCGCTCTCTTCTATTTAATTAAATCTGAGGAGCCCAAGGTAAGACTTCATGCAATATATATCTATTTGTTGGTCAGCAAACAATCTTGGAAATAAATATTTTCTCACTATACAATCTATGCCATGACATAGTTGTGCTAATATGAGACTAGGAATAATCTGTTGTATTTAATGTTTCATGACTTCATAAAGACAAGTTAAAATGTACATTAATCAAAAATATAAAACCCATAGCAGACCAAATAAAAGTTCTCACCAAAGTCTGGATTAGTGTTCTGAATATGTTTATTGGGTTTACTCTCAGGAGTATGTATAAGGTTTCCTTACAGAGCAGGAGTGACCCAACAGTGGATTGCATCACTGAGAATTCCCATCCTAACTTGGTAATGATTCCTGAAAGCTGCATTCCAGGGCCCCATTGCCAAACAGCCAGTTAGTTTTAAGGATGTCTCAGAACTCTGGGCAAGTACTTACATAACAATGGTTAGGGGGCTTATGTAGCCTATAACTCTCATGACTTCCTTAAATTGTATAAATTTCATGAGGTTTCTGAGACTCGTGAACCTCCATTCCTCTCTTATAATCTAGTAAAGATAGAAGCTTCTGTCTTGAAGAAATGGATGAATGTAACATCTCTGCTCATATATTTCTTCAGTTGGAGAAGGTATAAATCCGCCTAACACATTTTTACAATGCTACAAAAACATTGCTCTTTTCATATTTTGAAGTTGAGAAGTGATCCAAAATTCTTTCCTTGATCAAACAATGATCAAAATTACAATTAAAATTTCCTATACTGGTTTAGTGCATAGTGTTTTATCATTTTATTCAAATGTTTTCTGGCTCAGTCAACAATGTGATGTTTTACTTGAAGTCTGTTTCACTTTTAAATTTTTTAAGAATGCCATTTTGGATAAAATGTTATAATTATGATTCACAGAGTTAATGTGAAACCTAGAAATTACTCATTATTTCAAGAACACTGATAAGATGATTTTCAAATTGAAAATTTTGGTGGGGGGGGCTATGAAATTTCTATAATAACAAGACTGTAAATGCTTAAGGCTTACTCTTAATGTAGCAACTATTTTAGTTTGCCTGGAGATAGAAGTATTCAAGTGTGACAGATGAATGATTGTGTGTGGCTGTATTCTAATATATTGAATCACAAAACAGGTGGTAATGCAGGAATGACCCTTGGGCCATAGCTGACAACAGCTGCAATAAACTAGGATATTTCTCAAACTTGAGGAAGTTGTCATGGATATTGGGGTTATAAAAACACTCAATCTGACACTGAATTTCATTCTCTCAAAATTTACAACTGAATTTGAAAATCAGATATTAATGACTTGGATATCACAATTCACTTACATAATAAATTTGATGGTTTGCCTTTCTTGTATTAATTTTCGTGTGTTAACAATATTGATTTCTTTTTATTGTGTTGGTCTAGAGTGAAGACAAGTGAACTTAAACCTATCTTGAATAATTAGGAATACAAACTCTATCAGTTCTGCTAAAAGATACTTTTTTGGAGTGCTAGAATTATGAGTCTACTATGTTTGGCTCTATGTCCTGTATTTATTGTTTTTTGCTTATTACCTAAGAAAGATATGCCTATTCCATAGAGTCATTTCTTTACTTTGAGCATATTGCTTTTGTACAATATTTAAAATACATATTTTACTTTTAAAATACCAATTGAAATGTAGTAAGTGTAAGATCTTACTGCTAAATGGTTCATATACATATTTTACTTTTAAAACACCAATTGAAATGTAGTAAGTGTAAGATCTTACTGCTAAATGGTTCATATCTTGAAATCCAGGAGTGTGAATATTTTGGGTGCTGACATGGTACTTTGTTCTTACCAATGATGAGTTGTTATAAACTATGTTCAGCAAATTAATGTCAAAAACTAACTATTAAAAACATAATAAAGTAGACCAGATATAAGACAATTCTCTGTGTTAAAGAAAGCCTGTATTCAAGGGAAAACAAAGAATAACTTCCTTTTTGAAGGGCAGCCAGTACTTGATGACTAGCTTCAAGCTCACACTATCTTTATATTTGGTATCCACCTGCAGACCTTTAACAAGAACATTTTAGAAAGACACTTACTGGATTTTCTTTTCAATAATTCTTTGCTAGTCATCAAACATAAGTCTTCAGAAATGCTGAACCAAAATGGTGGTAAGTGGCCTCACCAACTCCATTTTTATTTCTGTGAATGACACATGGTTGGATTTTAGGAATAAAATTTTCAGTACTTCATTTTGAATTTGAAAAACAAAATTAGAAGTAATTTATAATCTATAATCTTAAACTTCAATGAAAAAATATAGAAATGATCAATATAGTTATAGTTAAATTGGAATATTAAATTCTAATTAATTAAAATGTATTGTTTATGATTTGGAGTTAAGATTATTTCAAGGTTATAAAATCTTTGATGAAATTCATACATATGTTTATTCTACTGTAAGCAATAAAATTTTAAATTAAGCTTGAATGAGTACTCTAGTTGTTTTTTTCCCTTGCTATATTTTATGAAACATAAAGTTTTTAAAATTGTGTAAAATATTTTGTCATTTCTTTATTAGTAGTAGTCTTAAATTACTTTATTTACTTACATTCCCAATATTGCTCCCTTTCCGGGTCCTCCATCTCATAGTTCTTCACCCACTACCTCCTCGCCTTTAGTTCTGAAATGGTGCACCCACACCCATCCACTAGTCCCAATCTTATCCCCAGCCAGCATCTCCCTTTCCTGGATCATCAAGTTTCTATAGGATTAAGCACATCTACTATCATTGAAGCTCGACAAAGCTATCCTCTGCTTACATATGTGCAAAGGGCCATGGACCAGCCTATGTGTGCTCTTTCGTTGGTGGTTTACAGCAAACTCTGGGAGGTCCGAGGTGTACGGGTAGGTTGATCCTGTTGTTCTTTCTATGGGATTGCAATTCCCTTCGGCTCCTTCAGTCATTCCCCTAACTCTTCCATAGGGGTCCCCAACCTCAGTGCAATGTTTGGCTGTATTTGCACCTGTCTCAGGCAGCTGCTGGTAGAACCTCTCAGAGATCACCCATGGCATCAGTAATAGTGTCAGGATTTGGTGCCTGCTTATGGGATGGATCCTAAATTGGGCTGGTCACGGGATAGCCTTTCCTTCAGTCTCTACTCCACTTTTGCCCCTGTATTTCCTTTAGACAAGAACAATTCTGGGTCAAAAAAATTGGAAGATGGGTGGGTGGGAATTCAAGGATTATACAATGAGTCTCCTAAGACCTTATTCTCTCCTTTAAGTACTAGTTTTAATAAGGTAATTTCATTAAAAGATACATAAAACACCTCAGAGCTGATGGTGGTTTGTTGTTGCTGCTATTGTTGTCATAATTAGTCCTACATGTTAGATATTTGTATTTCCAAAGATTTCTCATAGCAATGTGTGTCTAGAAGCCCTCTCTTGATGTTCAGTTGTCCCCTCTTTAGCAAAGCTACGATTCTTGATAGGCTGATAAACAGGTTAGGAAGAAATAAAAACACGAATGATTTAGCTAATCATGTCTATCATGTCTAACCAATCTCCAATCCAATCAAGTGCAAATCAAATTTCCAATCTTTTTAGCATTATGTGCTTGAAGAAACCATGGACGGAATTTCAATATCCACCTGCAACAACTACTACATACTTGAGGTCTCTTATTTGCCCAAAGGTAATTCAAGACATTGTATTCTCAAGCATATTTGTACATAAACCCTCAGGATTCTTTTAAAGTAAAGAGTAGTTTAGTTCTTCCAGAGTGGGGTGAGAAAAATAAACCAATCTACAGGGCATGTAGCCTTTCTCCCATGCAGATGTCAGTGTCTTTTCACTTCAGAGTTATTTATTTACAAAGATATAAATATCATTAGTACTGTGAACTTTGTGTTCAAAACCTGTAGGAAATACCAGCTTGAGTCTTAAGCCCCCAAATACAAATCAAATTAATTGTAAACATCTTTCCCCACATAAATTCTTCTGCTTCATGATTCCTCAATTAATTTGTCCCTTTGTTCCCATAGAGTTTCCCACTTTATGTCATATATACATACACAATGAATCTATCTATAAAAACCTATGAACCAATAAGGAGTGAAAATATATGAAGTTGTATTTCTGAGGGTGGCATGATTCCCTTAATACAATGTTATATCTATTTTAGTGTCACTGGCATGATTTCCTCTTCCTTTGTGACTGAAAAAAAAATCTACTTTTTAAATCCATTCCTCTTTGATGGACACCCAGACTGTTACAATAACTGCTTTACTATGCGTAATGTTTTCACATTACTTTATAATTATAATGTCATTATAAAGAACTTGCAAAAATAAAATAAAACAAACATACATGGCACAGAAAATGCATGCAGAAGCAGTCTATACAACTTAGTGAGCTTCTATAAAGTTGGAATAGTCATTCTGAAGCTCTAGACCTTCTCACTGGATTTTACATTTCTATTACATTTCTAAATATGTCTTTATACACATATCCACCAAAAAGGCAAGACATTTTCAGGTGCTAGTTAGGCCTCAGGGAGGGCACCCATGCTAGGCTACTACCTGTAAGCACACCATACCATCAGTAACAGTGTTAGGCCTTGGAGCTTCCTCTTGAGCTGGATCCCAATTTGGGCCTGTCACTGAACCTCCTTTCCCTCAGCCCCATCTCCATGTTTGTCCCTGCAGTTCTTTTAGAGAGGAACAATTCTGGACCAGAGTTTTTGACTGTGGGATGGCAACGGCATCCCTTCACTTGAGCCCTCACTTTCTACTGGAGGTGGACTCTACAAATTCCATCTCCCCACTATTGGGCATTTCATCAAAGATCCCTCCCTTTGAGTCATGAGCATCTCTCACCTCCCAGGTCTCTAGTACATTCTAGAGGATTCCTGCCCCCCCTACCTCCTACTTCCTGATGTTGCCTGTTTCTAATTTTTCTACTGGCCTTCAGGGCTTCACTCCTGTTTCCTCCAATCCCTGATCATGTTTCCCTATTCCCCCTCCATGGTCCCTCTTCCACCCAAGATTTCTCCCTCTGTCTGCTCCCCACCTGTGATTGCTTTCTTCTCCCTTCCTAGTGGGATTGATGCATCCTCACTTGGGCCCTTTGGTTGTTAACCTTCTTGAATTCTGTAAACTGTATCCTTGGTATTCTGCCATTATTTTTTTTTTGCTAATAGCCACTTATTAGTGAGTATATACCATGCATGTCCTTTTGGGTCTGAGATACCGCACTCAGGATGAATATGTAACTCATCTTCAAATTCCATTTCATTCCAATAAGAAAGGGGATTGGTTAACTCTCTCCTTGACACTTATCTTTTGTTCTTTAGAGATATGAGAAAGATTTGAAGCATTTTAGCTTCTATTACATCTCCAAAACCAACTGTAAATATCACTTAGAAATTGTATCATCAAATGCTGTCATTACCTATTTTGGGTAAATACACTGATACTATGCCAATAGTTAAATCTTTGTTGTGAAAATTTATGCAGGCAATAGAGGGGCTTCAGACATAGGATATCAGTAAACTTATTGGTTTAAAGACTAAAAGGTGGCTTTGACTTTGATGTTGTATTCCAGTTGTAATGCAAACCATTGTGGTGTATGGATTGGTGAAGATTCAGGGAGTAATTGTCTTGAAAGACAAGACTGCAAAGAATCCATGGGTGATCCACTGAAAAGTACCACACCTTACACATCAAATTATTCTATTTGATTATTTTAAAAATTATGTTTAAGGTCTATCTTACAAAGAAAAATTTATTTAATATTCTTTCATGTATGGTTTTCTAATATTGTCATTACTTTTTGAGCTTCATAGTATTCCAAACTCTATGGAAAATGTATCTATGAGTATTAACATCAGGTTATGAATAGTTAATTATTTTTAATTCTCAAGTTAGTGTATTTCATTATTATCTTAACCTCTCAAACTACATACACATACACCATGAAACATTTTGTCATTAGTTCAAAATCATTCCTGTTGAAAAACATATAACAAAATCTTGAATCATTTTTTCCAGGTGTTATTATAAGTTTGAGATTATATCCAGTTGCATGTTAGAAATCCTTAACAAAAGTAATAACAAAGAGCTAGTCACCTTAAGAATCCCTTTTCTATCATAAAATATCTTTGTAAAAGTAACTTTTATTTGCCAGATGTAACTGTCATCTTGGAGGCTTACTTGCTGAATAAGCTCATACTTTCTGGCTGTTTCTGAGCTCTGGCTAGCTGGTTCAACTCAGTTGTTTTGACCCAAAACTCCTCTCCAAGATGATGGATTCAAATGGCTTCCCTTAGCTTCAAACTGACTGTACTGCTTAGAAAAACTGTAATCAACCAACTGAACTGCACTGACTTCAAAAACAAAATGAAAATGAATATAACTTGATGACCTCACCTGAACTCAACTGGATTCTCTGAACTGCCTTCCACATCTGACTCACTTTGTGCTGCTCCTGGGAGCGGTGAACTTATCATATCTCTGACTCATTCTGTCAAATGTCTCTCTGTTTCATCAACTTTGTCTGTCATTCAGTTAGACATCACATTCAAACATGGATCTACCCTTAAAAAAACTAACTTTATCTTCAATGCCTGGAATGAAAGGTGTATACTAAGGGAATGTCTTTGTAATTCCAGCCCCACCACCCAGAAGTAGAGGTTTTTGGATTCAATGTGCTGCCAGAATAGCCATGTTACTGGATTAAAATTCCGCTATACATCTTTATTTTATACTTATTTCTTCAGACAATTGAATCCTATTAGACACAAAATGGCAAAAACATGAAATATTTTGCAGGTCACCATATTTTTTAAATACAAGTGATGAACTTTCTGCCTAAAGACAAGCCAGGTAGAATTTTTATCTGACAGCATCAAAATCAGTAAATGTGGTTTAACACATATTCTGTCATAGATAATTCCATCAGATGGTGACTTTTAAGTAACTTAGTTTCTAGAGCAGTTAATATGCATGTATAAATGCAAACAGGCTGTTTTTCCATGCAATTCATCTTTCTCTTCTAATAAAAGATTATTTTTTTTACTGGTAAGCATCTTTTATTGTGACATTATGACAACCAGCTTAAAGCATAAATCTATCATAAAGCATGGGGAGTTAAATATCTACTAAGTAGTTTTTGTTATTGATTGTACAGAAAATCAGAAGCCTACTGGGTGTTTGTGTTTATATTAACTGTATTGTCTATTTCTCTTATTTTCAAAGAAGAAAATTCATAATTGGCAGCTTCTTAAAATGGAATTTAGGAACACATTTCTACCTATAGGCATTGATGTTTACACAGCATGGATGCCACAGTGTGTGAATATGATACAAAAATTGCAGAAATGATGATCCTGATGTGACTAGTAAAATATGGCATAAGTGGTTTATTCAGATAATCTTTTCTATGGTAAGATAGATAAGAATAAAGAAAAGGTAGTGCATTTTGAAAATGGGATAGAATATTAGGTATAAACTGCTAAATATAGTATTAGCGCACCATTTTTAAATTGGAACGTATAAGTTTCATTCTTCCATCTCCACTTCATGGCACTGTGGTAAAATCAATAACCCAGCATGTCATAAACTAAAACCCAGTATTTTGATATTACTTAAAGTGAAAAAGATCATACATGCCTTTACTTGAGGCCTTGAGGCATGGCCACAGCTAACATTTTGCATGTAATAAATTCTAATTTTGATTAAATATTTTACAATATTTGTATTATATGCTTGCTTTATACACTTTAAACAGAAATGTCTTCTCTAAGAGTATAAAAATTTCAAATTATTTTTTATAACATGGGTTAGTTTGTGTTTCTATTGCTGCAATTAAATACTATGACCAAAGCAACCTGTGGATGAAAGTGTTTATTGAGCTTATGCTTCTACATCACAGAAATCATGACAGGAACTTAAACAGGGCAGTGATCTGATGAAAAGGCAATGGAGGGATGCTACTTACTGTCATGCTCTCCATCGCTTGCTCATCCTGCTTTCTTACAGAATTCAGGACCACCAGCGTAGGTATAATATCATGCATAGTGGGCTGGGCCCCTTACCATAAATTAATAAAATGCCCTAGGCAGCCAACACAATCAGGGAAAGACCCATTCATATTGTTGGAAGACCTGTGCGATTTCTGGCTACACATGTGATGTGTGTAGTGCTGGGTCCAGCTCTTGTATGCTCTTTGCTTGGTGGTTTTGTTTCTGGGAGCCCCTGAATATGCACATTAGTTGTTTCTCTATCCCATCCAGGTTCCTCAATCCTTCTGTCAATTCTTTCACATTTACAGAGCTCCATCTAATGTTTGACTATAGGGAAGAAGCAGGACAAGTCATAATCTGAACAAAGAGAAACCAATCTCCAACAGTGCATCTCAATGTTCAGTGTTTGGTACTCATTTCCAATCTGCTGTTCTCCTCTAAGTGATTTGAGTCACTTTGCTATTCTGCTGTCTACAGCACACACAGCTAGTCCTCTAAGCTCAGGTGGAATCCACTCTGAAACTACTGCCCTTCTTGGTGGTCATTCCATTTTACTAATTTCTCTAAAATGCTGAGGTCTTCTGCTGTCACTCGAGATGTACTCTCAGACAAGTCTTTCCAGGCTTCTCACAGTGTCAAGCCTAAGATGCTCTTTATGACTCCTTCATGCTTTCAAATTTAGTATGTCTGTGGGTCTCTTACACTACCACGTTCAGCTGACAGCTAGAAATACAAACTTGGCCACATCTGGAGCACAGCATCTATGTGCTCTCAGAAACCACATCCAAGACGTTCGCTCAGTGCTGATGCTCTCTTCCTAAACACAATTAATTTCTAAGCCCCAGTCAACCAGCATCGACTATCCCAGCAAAGCAAATGTTTCACTTTAGTAGGTCTCCTATCAGCTAATCACAACTGATTTCAGCCCCAGCTAAACAGAACCACAGAATCTTAATGCGAAATAATAAGTGGCAATGACGGAATGTGTTAAACTTCCCTCTAAAATGTCAGACATGAGGCCTCTATGTTTAGCACTGCTGTCAACAACATTTATCCAAGTTCCCACTGAACAACTCACAAAGCTTTGAATCTCAGAGGATTTCTTGAACAACGTTTTAACACATTCCACATTCTTCCCCCAAACAGGACCATATTTCTCAAAACAATACACTACTAACCTGGTACCAACTTTTCTTAGTTTTGGGTTTCTATCACTGCTGCAAAACACC
>NW_022196911.1:34388648-34457454 GCF_008632895.1 Mastomys coucha | reverse complement strand
ATTAAAGGTGTGCGCCACCACCGCCCGGCAAGAATAGCGTTTATTCAGCTTAAGCTTCTACATCCTCATTCATCAGCAAGGGACGTCAGGACAGGAACTCAAGTTGCTCAGGGACCTCGAGCAAGGAGCTGATGCAGAGGACATAGAGGAGTGCTATTTACTGGCTCGCTCTTCATGGCTTCCTCTGCAGGCAACATATGCATCATTCTGCTGGGATTTATTCTCTAAAGCACTTTTGCACTGGAATTCTCAGGCTCAGCTGAAAGATTACTGAGTGTTCTTTTTCTTTCCATTACACAATCTCATTCATATTAAACATTAGGAGAAGTCTTTGTGCATTTTAATTTCCGGTAATATTTAACAACTCAAGCATATAGCATAGAAATTAAACAGGTTTATTACTATTCTTTCAAAGAGTATTTTATTTGTGACAGAATTATCAGTTAGAACAACCTTAATGATATTTCAACCCTGATATAATATCTGTTAAATTACGACTAGATAATTTGTAACCCCTGTAGCACCAAGAAAATAACTTTCAGATATTTTTACATTGAAATGTATTCATCAGTCACAAACTAATCTTTTCATTAGTGATGTGATTCAAGTTTCAAAAGAGAGTGTAGAAATCTTCAATAATATCCAGGCAGTAAAATGTGATTGAAAATCATATCAACATGCTTTGCCGTTGGTAATCTCCATGATAAAAATGCAACTGAAATGAGAAAGAAATCAACTTGATGACAGTGTATTTCCTCGTGATAATTCTTATTTTCCATGAACAATGGTGAATTAGGTGAAGAGCATAGAAAGCAGTGGATTCTATTGCTACAGCTTACAAGATTGCCCATATTGTTTAAAAATATATTCAAATACATCTAGGCTTCTACACCTCAGAGGTCAGAGCCATGAATGTTTAAATTTAAGAAAAATTGTGTAAATTTAATTTCCCATAAAAATAAAATATAGAATATAAGTTAGATGACTTTCTTATATCCAGTTTGTTAGTTTGAGCCATTGTAATAATCAGACTCAATATACTTATATTTTTAATTTAAAACAAATGAAGGTAGAAAACAACACTACTACCTAGCTATGATATTTATGAATAGCAATAATAACCAGTATGGCACAATAACCCTAAGTTTGTAATAGGTGGCACCTATACCACTTTTTCCCATCTTAAATCAAATGGAAAATTCCAATGTGGGAAATTATAAGCTTATGTCTAATGTCCCATGGCTCTCACTACCCTTGCAAATATCTGCATGGCAAAGAGACTAAGACTCTACCGCGCTTTCATAGTAAAGTATTTGAATTCAAGGTGTACGAAATTGCTTAATATCAAACAGGGAAAATAGCAATGTCTGTTTTAACAATGAGTTAACTAAACTTGAATTTGCTTTTATCATTAGGAAACTACTGAGCATATTGATTTCATGGGTATTATCAATGACAGTGACATCATGCCTGGTGGTACTGTGTTAAAGATGAAAATGAGATATAATTGACAGTGTTAACACAGTTTTGTTGGATAATAAATATTAAATAACTACTGGTTGCTACCATTGACCACAGTTCCTTCTCAAAGAAACTAAGTTAGAAAACCTAGCAATTGGGTTCACCTAGGGTGAACTATTTTACATAATTGGTATCCTGATTAATTATACTGTGGAACTCATGGTTTCTGAATTCAAAGTATGTAAAATACATTACAACACAGAGTGCCAGGAGAACATTTGTATTCAGTTCTTTATGGCATTGTTGTAGAACTGTACTCAAGAAATATCAGTTCAAAGTCTGATTTGCAAATTGATTTCTCTGCTTTTCAGTCTTCTCATTTGTTCACCAAAGATAAAAGCAACTATCCAGAAGTGGTGCAGGCTATTGGTTAAGACGGCAGATTCTGAAAAAAGTTCAAATCAGCCCACAGCCACAAAGCATATTCCACTCCTGTGTAGGTTGGTGACTTAGAATAACAAATCTTTAAAATTTAAAAATAATCTCTTTTTCTGTCAAACAAACATAAGGATACCTCCTTATATTATTACCTGTTGTAAATATGATAATAATGAGACCAGAAAAACAGCTCAGTGTTACAAGTTCATACTGTTCTTCTAGAAGACACAACTCAGTCTCCATACCCAGTACCCACCTCATATGGCACACCTGCACCTGCTACTCCAGTTACCCTCATTTGACTGTAGTGTGGGAAACTGTACTCAGACACAGCTGGCCATATAATAGTAAAGTCTAATTTTTTTCTCTTTCTTTAAAACAAGTCTTTAAAAATACAATAATATGAACCATGCCTTCAGTTAAGATGTACTTAGCAAAGACCATGTAAGTGTGTTTTCTCTTGTATTTATCTACATTATAGATTGTTTGGATAATGTGAGAGAATATACAATATTCTAAAGTATTTCTGGATAATTCAATTGGGGTTCAAGGAATATTATTTTATATACTTCATCAAACATATTTTATAAATTCACTTGCAACACATAAATACAGAGAATTTGAATGCTGAATGAAAAAAAAAGATCTTCCCAACTATTCACATTAAGATAAATAATTACCTAAAATATTGTGATATACTTATTTTATGATAATTATCTCGATGTTTTTAACAGAAAATGGAAAAGCTCTAAACATTGTTTGTTACCAGACTATTCTGTGCAATGAAAAGGCAGAGTGTGGATTTGTTGTTTAAAAAAATTTAGGATTTGAAGCATATTTCAAGGAAAATAATTCACTGTTAACTTTTCAAAATAACATTTCATTGATGTATAAAGTCAGGAAGTGAATTCTTTTTATGCTTTATACAGAAAAGAAAAATAACATTCAGAAATATTATTATTTAAAAACTCTAGCATATACAAAGATAAATTGTGTACAATTAGTAAAGTTATATGGGCATAAACAAAACTTAATTTTTCTTCATTTTTCTAAATCATATAAAATGTTATTTAATTCATATAAAATTTAAGCTTTTAATACAAAGGAAAAACAATATAAGTATGACTTTGACCTCCCTGACATAGACATGACCTAATTTGCATTCATATAACCAGCATAATTTTGCTTCTTTTAATATGCATTTAAATGTGAATATACATGCCTGGGATGGTCTTAATTGTAGCTGATATTAAGACAAATAAATCAGCTAGAGTTGGTAATGAACTGAATTATTCTATATCAAGAGTTTCAAATTAATCATGACTTTGACAATGACTCCGCATGTAGAACTCTAAACCTGTATCCACCAGCCTGAGTTTTTGAATAAAACAAACACTTGGAGAAATATTCCAACTGTAACTCCTTAACTTCAGTTCCAAAAATGAACAGTAAGGAAGTACTTATCTGATGACATCCTTGTAGAATTAATTAATTCTGTGACTTATATGATATATATTTTATGGTTGCCCTCTGCATTTTTGCCACAATGTATAAAACCTAATTTCTCAAAGATATAATACTGTTCTCTTCTTTTGTTTGCTTGTTGTTTTATGAGACAAAGTCTTAGTTCAGGCTTTATCCCTTAGCATCCTGAGTGCTGAGATGGCATACAGAGTATGCGCCACTTAGTTTGTCTATTGCTATTCCTTCCAGACTGTGTGACACCTAGATGTGACTAAGAATCATCGACTTTAAGAATCATCTTACCAGGTCCTTTTAAAAAGTGATTAGAGAAGGCACCAAAGATTTTAAATGATGATCTAGATTTTTTTTATTGAATCAGTCTTTTAAACTAATTTGAAAGCATCGAGGAGAAGGAAGCAAAGCCAAGGATAATTGGTCTTCATGCAGCAATCAAGTTGAAATAGCATAGTGCTTTGAACTGGGTTTTAGCAGTGAAGATCAATGGGCACAATCACAACCTCTTTATATAGGTTTTCCTTCAGTTGGGGGATTTTTTCCAGAGCCCTTGAAACACTAATCTACAGGTGATTGAGTTGTTTATATGAAATGGTATATCCTGATTACTTAGAAGTAAGGCATATATTCCTCTACAATTAAAAACAATCTTTATAACACCTACATAAATATAGCTGTTATGTAAATAGTTGCTAAGGTATAGACTAGAGATAAGATTAAACTTGTGCATACTCATCCCAGTTACAAACTTTTAAAAAATATTTAGATCCAAAATGACTGAGCCATTGGATTTAAAAGACTGACCCTATTTGGGGGCTTATTTTCAAGGTCTCAGAGAAAAGAATAAGTTAAACTTTTGACACTTGAGACAATTAAAAAGGATTAGAACTGCAACTTTCCAAGTTGTAGAAGACATTTTGATAGTGAAGTCAACAGCCTTGTTCTTTAACATGCCAGTTAGACAGGATAATATTTAAAAATTGCTTGATACAAATGCACAAAGTACAATATAGGAGCAAGACTAGGGAGCATTCTGTGGTGATGACATTTATAGAAACAGAACTCCATGAGGACTATATGTTTAAATACATAAAGGAAATACAAAGGAAACAATCTTAGATTTTGAGTCATTCCAATATTAAAAGTTCTAAGAAGGACTCCTCAAGCAGACTAAGAATGAAAAAACAGTGCAACAGGAGGAAATAAAGATTTGATGATTTAGAAGCCATGCTAAGAATATATTTAATAAGACAAACATTGATGCTGTTTTGATATCTTAATTGTATTTGTGAAACTTTATTGTATTTTCCAATATTATTATTCCTATATTTTTATATTCATAGTATCTTACTAATACACTTTAATAATTAAAATAGCTATAACTGAAAGTCAAATAAAATCAATAAAAATGAGTTACATATTAAAACCTTAAGAGTATAGGTTTTATAGATTCAATGCAATCCCCATCAAAATTCCAACTCAATTCTTCATAGAGTTAGAAAGAGCAGTTCTCAAATTCATGTGGAATAATAAAAAAAAAAACAGGAAAACTATTCTCAACAATAAAAGAATTTCTGAGGGAATCTGCATCTCTGAACTCCAGCTGTAATATGCAGCAATAGAGACTAAAACTGGATTGTATTGGTACACTGACAGGCAGGTAGATCAATGGAATAGAATTGAAGACCCAGAAATGAACCCACATATCTTTGACAAAGGAGCTAAAACTATCCAGTGGAAAAAAGACAGCATTTTTAATAAATGGTGCTTATTCAACTGGTGGTTAGCATGCAGAAGAATGCAAATTGATCCATTTTTATCTCCTTGTACAAAACTAAAGTCCAAGTGGATCAAGGACCTCCATATGAAACCAGATACACTGAATCTAAGAAAAAAAAAGTGGGAGAAAAGCCTTAAGCACATGGGCACAGGGGGAAATTTCCTGAACAGAACACCAAATCTTATGCTCTAAGATCAACAATTAACAAATGTTGATCTCATGAAATTACAAAGCAAAGGACACTGTGAATTGGACAAAATAGCAACCAGATTTGGGAAAAGCTCTTTATCAACCCTACATCCGATAGAGGGCTATCATCCAATATATTCAAAAAACTCAAGAAGTTAGACTCCAGAGAACGAAACAACCCTATTAAAAAATGAAGTACAGCAAAGAATTCTCAAGAGAGGAATATCGAATGGCAGAGAAGCACCTAAAGATACCTTCAACATGCTTAGTCATTAGGAAAATGCAATCAAAAAACCCCCTGAGATTCCACCTCACACCAGTCAGAATGACTAAGATCAAATACTCAAGTTTCAACAGATGCTGGCAAGGATATGGATAAAGAGGAACACTCCTGAGCATGTACCCAAAAGACGCTACAAACTACTCAGCTATTAAAAACAACGAATTTATGAAACTCTTAGGGAAATGGATGGATCTGGAGAATATCATCCTGAGTGAGGTAGCCCAATCACAAAAGAACACACATGATATGTACTCACCGATAAGTGGATATTAGCCCCGAAGCTCAGAATACCCAAGAGAGAATTCACAGACCACATGAAGCTCAAGAAGAAGGGAGACAAAAGTATGGATACTTCGGTTCTTCTTAGAAGGGGGAACAAAATACCCATGGGAGGAGATATAGAGACAAAGTGCAGAGCAGAGACTAAAGGAAAGGCCATCCAGAGACTGCCCCACCTGGGGATCTATCTCATACACCAAACCCAGACATTATTGTGGATGCCAACATGTGATTGCTGACAGGAGCCTGATATAGTTGTCTCCTGAGAGGCTCTGCCAGTGCCTGACAAATTCAGAGGTGCAGGCTCTCAGCCAACCATTGGATTGAGCACAAGGTCCCCAATGGGTGAGCTAAAGAGAGGACTGAAGGAGCTGAAGGGGTTTGCAGTCCCATAGGAGGAACAAGAACATGAACCAACCAGTGAGCCTAGAGCTCCCAGGGACTAAACCACCAACCAGAGTACACATGGAGGGACCCATGGCTCCAGCTGCATATGTAGCAGAGGATGGCCTTGTTGGACATCAATGGGAGGAGAGACCCTTGGTCCTGAGAAGGCTGGATGCCCCAGTGTAGGGGAGTGCTATGACAGGGAAGCGGGAGTGGGTGGATTGGTGATCAGGGGAAAGTGGTGAAGGAATAGGGAGTTTTCAGTGGGGAAATGAGAAAAGGGATAAAATTTGAAATGTAAATAAAGAAAATATCTAATTAGAAAAAAAGGAAAAATAAGAGTATATGGTCTTCACAAATAGAAAGAACACTAATATTCATCATGTAATTACTACTAAGTTATAAAAATCTGTGTTCTGCAAAGCAGAAGAAAATGAAAGGAGAAAAGAGAAGATTCACCATAAACTACATGTTCCTGCGGCTTAAACTCAGATACTAATTTCAAGTAGATTAGGTCTGCTTGTCCAAAATAAAGATCATACACAATTGTTTAGGAAACATGAGAGGACAAGTTTCACTGTGGGCTCTGTTGATACTGGCAAACAGTCTGCGTTCAAGACTTTGCTGAGTTAATTTGAAATGTTGAGAACATGTCTTTTCCTCTAAGGTAGTGAACCCAGTGTCAAAAAAGAGAATCACATCCACACAAGTGCAATATTTAGAATAAGGAAATTTATTCTGGTTAGTGGCAGAAATATTTCAGAGTGAGGAATTACTCACATGAGCAGGAGTATGACAGAAGCAGCTGCCACTCTAAAAGTCCCACGCCCGCCTTGGTGAGAACTTTCACGACGGCATGTCTGAAATTGCTTTTATGAGTTATCTACAGTATGTTCTCTCAGAAAGTCTCTCTTTCATATCCATGGACCTATGGATTTTGTAAGTTTCAAAAATCAAGATTCTGAGTTTTGCAAGGGTTCTTTATACCCTGAGCCTTGTAAGTTTCATTTGCTTCCTGAGTCTTAAGGAGTGTCCCTTCTTCCTTGTGAGGGATTCATCGCTTGGGAGATCACTGGGCAGAGAGGGTAAATGCAGAAGTTACCAGAGAAGGCAATTAGGAACTATCAAGAAGGAGCATGTGCTTTTTTCTCCTTTCTTATATCTCCTGTAAGTGAGCATAATCAAAGGATTTTAACCAATACAAACGAAGTGTGTGTTTAGAGAAAATGTAATATGACTGTGGCAGTAAAACTGGCAGCAGGTAAAAGAGCCTGTGGGTCAGTATAATAGTATAGATGAGTGTTCTTAGAAATAAAATACAAAGAAAGAAAGAGTGTCTCTGGCCAGAGTGATTAATTTTTACAATATTCTCTATTATATGAGAACCCTGAATCAGTGACTTAGTAATAATATTTGATTTTCAATTCTTGATAAAAGAGAAATGAAACAAGGAGAAAAGATGTGTGTGCATCTCTGTGTCTGTGTCTGCCTGACTCTGTCTCTCTTTCTCTGTGTGTGCATGTGTGTGTGCATGTGTGTGTGCATGTGTGTGTGTGTGTGTGTGTGTGTGTACATGTGTGTGTCCCCTACTAAATGAGAGTGGGAGAACAAGATATGATTAATTCAGTTTTACAAAATCTGATTCTGTGTCTATGGGGGATATAGGAAATAAAATAAAACATAAAGTTCAAGCTCAAATTAAAAATTCTTTCTGTCCATTTAGAGTGGCAACATCAGAACACAGCTGACACCAATGAGTAGGAGGATATAGAAGAAAATGTATTGGAACATTTTAGTTGACTTTTAAAAAGTCATCACAACTGATTCATGAAATATTAAATCTGGGCATATTGAAGCAATAATGACATTGGTTAAGTACTTAACTTTTCCCTTGCAGAAAATTTCAGAACTCAATCACTTCTCTGCTGAATTCCAAACATAACATTCAAAATACTAATACTGATAGGCTTATTAGAAGATTCAGTAGTATAGTTGCATTAATACCAACAATAGTCATCAAAATAGACTTATACTAATAGAAAGAACAAGACTATCATGATGCTAACAGTGTAGATAAGAAAACACACACACATCAATGTCTTGGATATTTTGATGAGTTTATATGAGCATAGTATCCTCAAGAGAATGCTAGAAAGTCAAATCCATTAGCAAATTCAAAACACTATCAACCATTGTTAAGGAAGGCTCAGACCAGGAAAGCGAGGATGGTTAAATATGTAAAAATCAATAAATGTGATGTACCATATAGACATAATGTATACAAATCATATGGTAATCTCAGGGAATTAATAGGGAATATATATACATATATATATATATATATATACATACATATACACATACACACATACACACACATATATATGTGTGTACATATATATATATATATATATATATCCAATATATCCAATGACTCTCAGCAATGTTTCATGAATAAAATACTGAAGAGATTCAAGAATAAGTCTTACTTCAATATGACAATGAGTACTTATATTGAACCTGTATTTGCCATAACACTAAGGTAGGAAAATTTGAAAGCTTTATATTCAAGATTTGGAGCAAAGCAAGAATGTCCACTTACACTTATATCATGTTCGTTCCACATGGAGCTATGAGTTTTCAACAGAACAATGAGGCAAGGCAAAGGATTAAAGAGTGTCAACATTGGAAAATAAATCAAACCATCATTAGTGTCAGATGACTGGAAAACCTGTATAGTAATCCCCCAAATCTCCATTTAAAAACACACAGTAACAGCAAAACCTTTAGAACTAATACATTTATTCCACAAAACTGAAGCACATAAAATCATCACACCCTCACAAAAATGGAGTACTGCTTCCTAGAAATATAAAAATCTGTAAAACGAAAACGAGGAAATCAGTTCTAATTTCTCAAAAAAAAATGGCAGGAGCTTCATTAAAGAGGTAGAAAATCTTTAGAATCCAAATTATAAAATATTGATGAAAATTGAAATGGATAGAAAATCTGTGGGAGATGTCCCATGTTCATTGATTAGTAAAATCGGTATTATAAAAATGTTAATATTTTAACATTAATATTTTAATGTTATTGCAAGTTGAATAATTTATAGATTCAAACACCTATAACCATACTAATGGCACTCCTCACTAACTGCAGTAGAGGTAAAAGAACTTTCCAAAAATCTTGGGCATTCATAGGAAAACTCCCAAAAAGCCAATGTCATTACATTAGGAAAAAGTATTTTTAAATTCTTGGAAAAATACATGCTGACATGTATGTTTGCCTAGAACAACATGAACAATCACTCACCTTGTTGTCTTATGACATCACTTCCAGATTTCTTTTATTTTTCTTTTCTTCATTGTTTATTTTATTTACTCACATTTTAAATTTTATCCACCTGCCTGGTTTCCCTTCTGCAAACCTCCTATCTTATTCCCCCCTCTCTCCTCCTTCTATAAGGAGCTCCCTCACCCACCTACCCACTCCCACCACATTGCCCTAACATTATCCTACACTGGGGAATCAAGTCTCCACAGGACCCAGGGCATCTCATTCCAGTGATGCCAGATAAGGCCATCCTCTGCTATGCAGCTGGAGCTATGGTCCCTTCATGTGTACTCTTTGCGTGGTGTTTTAGTCCCTGAGTGCTCTGGGCGGGGATCTGATTGGTTGAAAATGTTCCTATGGGGTTGCAAACCCCTTCAGCTTGTTCAGTCCTTCTCCTAACTTCTCCATCAGGATTCCTCTGCTCAGTGTGATGGTTGGCTGTAAGCATCTGCATCTGTGTTGGTCCCGCTCTTGCACAGCCTCTCAGGTGACAGCCATATCAGCCTCCTGTCAGCAAGTGCTTCTTGGCATCAGCAATAGCCTCTGAATTTGGTGTCTGTAGATTGGATGGCCTTTCCTTCAGTCTCTTCTCTACTATTTGTTCCTGCATTTCTTTTAGATAGGGACAATTCTGTGTTAATATTTTTGAGATGGGTTGGTGGCCCGATCCCTCAGCCAGGGGCCGTGCCTATCCTCTGGATATGGTCTCTACAGATTTTCTCTCTCCCCCATCCTTGGGAATTTCAATTAATGCCATCCCCATTGTGTCCTGGGAGCCTCTTGCTTTTCTGCCATCTTGGACTTTCTAGTGGCTACCTCCAGTTCTCCATTCTCCACTGCTACACACCTCTGTTCAATTTCCTGACCCTCTGTACTTCTCCCACTCATCTCCTCCCACACCTGATCAATTACAGTTTTCTAATTTGAAATAAAGTCATGAAAAGAGTTAAAGTAACTTAAGGACAAAACCAGCCAATATGACAGCTAAGGAGCACCCTGCCAGAACTCACAACATACTTTGCCTGTTTAATAGCTCTCAGTGTTCTGTTAATAAAGAATCAGAGGACAGCTGATCTTCTTAGGCATTGGAATGATCAAGTGGAATATGTACATGATCTTCTTTTCATTATGTTTCCTCTTCCAAAGAGCAAGAAGCACTTTGACTGAAGTCCACCACCGCCATTCCTTAGCAGGCTTTCTACTAATAATGAAATCCCTGCATCTTAAGTTTCACAAATTGTTTTAACATCTTGAAAGTTTTCTCTCTTTTCACATAAGCAGAACAATATATGAACTCCATCTGGATATTTTAACAAGTGAGTGGTCAATGCTCACTGCTCCAGTCTTTGTATTATTAACGTAGTTTTCCTTACCCTTTACCTCTTTGTTTATCTCCATGCCTGCATCCCAACGACAAGGAAAATTAATTCTACTTCTACAAAACATGTTCCACTTTACACTGAGGAGAGAAATATTCCCTAGTGTTTCTGTCCAGAGTCTACCCATATTACTCCACTGGCATTCTTAATTTTTCTGGGTAAATTTTACTCAAATTGCAACTTTTGGCAGAGCTATGTTACAGATTGATATTTGAAAATGGGTCTTTCTTCAATATCTTAGTAGATGACATTTTAGAAACTGAAAAATGATATTTTGGGCCTTCACATATTAATCTTGAATCACTAAAATCTACAATTATACCAATTAAATTCTCAATGTCGCCCCTTAAAAACACAATTCACTATGCTTAGCTCTGAATAACCCAAAATCTCACTGTTTATAAACCATGGTCTTTTAGAGCTCAGTACTTTTCTTGTCTAAGCATCTTTTCTTTTTACTTTGATTGATTGTCCATATTGTTATTTGGGCTCTGACAGAGCATGGAGGAATATTGTGCATGAGACATTAATCAGGAAATTATGCCTTGCTTTCACAACTGGACTTCACTTTGTAATATTGTATTACCTCTTAACATGCAAATGATTTTAGGTAATTACCTCATTTTTCAGTGGCCATTTGATGGATCAGAGTTTCATGCAAATTTTCTCTGTGTTAGATAAAATTTTGCACTGAATTTTTTCTTTGCTTATAAAAACTGTTTGAATTGTCACTTATGAGGTTCTATATGCCAATTTCTAAAACAAAAGAAAACCAAAATACCTCTTAAGTGTAAAAGCTGTATTTCTAAATTCCCTTTAACTATAATTGAAGCCAGCAATCTGAATGAAAAAGTGACAGAAAAACAAGTTGTTTCGTATTTCAAACCATCACTGAGTTGTCTGTTTCAGTGAAAAAGAAATTAGGCACATAGATAATGTTGGCTGTTTATAGCTAGTGCATCTCACATGACAATGTTTTTGTTTTTTAAAAAAAAGAAAACAAAATATAATTGCTGAGTGAAATATACACATGGTAAATAGGTGTTTATATACCTCTTTTTAACCACAAATTATTTAGGTAAGTATCTAAACAGGAAAGCTTCAATTATTATAGTTATATGGGAAAGTGAACCTTAAGCAATTATTAACTATGGTCATAGGTCACAGAGGTAAGGTTGCTGGTGTGAAAGTTAAATTCTTTTTTAACTAGTTCCTACTCCAGACTTGTATCAAATATACTCACATATGTGAACTGCCAAGAGTATTAAGTTCAGTCTTTTCCAATATTTTTTCAATATAGCATGTCATTTAATCATGAATATTTGTTGTGATCTAGGCTATTCAGCAGCCTCCTGCTGTAAAATAGCTTCCCCATAAATGTCAAGTAATGTAAAATTGAATGCCTATATTTAAATAGGTTTTAACAGATAATAAAACTCTTGAGATTAAAATGGTTTCATTCAAGGAGGCAGACAATCCTTCCCACAGTGTGCAATTTATGTGTCACATTACATAGAATACAATTTTAAAAATACTTTTTAAAAAGCACAAATGAAAAGTATCTATTGAATTAAAGGAAGAGGGAGCTAGGAAGCAAGTATTCTCATTGCAATTTTAAGCAGGAATGTGAAATATAATGACAAGGTACAAACTTATATTTTCTAAACATTGTTCTGACTGAATCTGCTCTCTGTTAATTCCCTTGAGCATTATACAAAGATTGGAGCTATCAAAACAGAATTTTTCGTCGCAGACCAACTGTTCTTCTTTTAAAACAAAACCAAGGAATTAGAGAATTTTGACACACCACGATATGAAGCATAAGAGAAAATTACTTTTCTACTTAAAGGCATGAATTTCTCACCTTCTCTCCAAACACCCAGGTAGATCACACCTCACAACTGGTTCAGCAGTACAAAGGATGTAGCTTGCTTCTGGAGATAATAGCCACTGACATTCTTTCACTCGTTAAAGATCAAAATAGATTTGTAAAATTAGATGCTTGGTAATCAATACCTTTAAAAAGGAATAGTTGTTTAGGCTAATATGTACTTAACTGTCTTAACTGTGGTTTGATAGTAGGAAAGTTAGGGCTCCAAACTCCGTAAAGGTACCAAAATGGCTAATGCATGATGGATGGTAATAAATCTCTCCTGTAAAGGGTAGAAAAGTGGATTCCAGGAGGTGTTGAGTATGATACAAGTTGGAGTCCCTCACTAAAGCCCAGAAAGACAACATCTGAAACAAAGCTGGATCTGATGACTACTCACCAAAGAAAGACTGTGCACAGAGGGATCTCTTCATAAGACACGGGTGTGGAATGTGTGATTTGGGGGAAGATTTGAAACATTCTGAGATAAAGAGAAAGTTCTCTGGTTTGAGCATCACATCCTGAGTGCCCTTATTCAGAAGTAAGTTGTGTAGCTCCTTCTTGGAATTGATAAATTGACATTCACTGATGTTTTGGCAATGGTAGGTCACTTTTAGTGTTTGAGTAATAGTCTAGTATTTATCTTGGTTCAGATGGGGTGAGGGATTTGCTATGCTGTTATTTTTGATTTATTGTGGCAACATATTTGCCTTATAGTCAATATAACATCCAATCGATCTAAGAGTTCCACATCAGCTCTTGGATGCCAGGATTTCTACTGTCTTCCTCCAAAAGGCAACCGACTGATTTTGAAAAAGATAATTATATATTGGGTTTTCATTTGCAAGGAAATAGAATGAAGTTTTCTAAAATATGTACTGTGAAGTAAATTAATATATGAAAAATAGATTACAGCAACAATTTCCATTGCCAAACAACTACACAAACAGTATAAGGGTTCTGAAACTTTAACATTGATCTCTTATATTCCAAAGAATGTACATTTTCTGTTTTAACAGTGTGAAACATCACATAATTCAAATATGAATTGGAAGTAAGACATGTTTTCTTGGGCAGCATTTGGAAGTCCAGTGAAGGATTTATTTATTTATTTATTTATTCCTAGATAGGAACTTTTCTCTTTTACTTGAACATACTACTTATTTACAGCTTCATAACAGATACTATTCCTTTTGTTTACGTTGGCCTTGGATTTCCATAGACCTGGCTGCCTCTGTCTCTCTAGTGCTGGGATTGCAGGAGTGTGCCATCATGCTTGCCTCATTGTTATGTTCTTGAACAGGAGATATTTTATATTCTGGGTATGAATTTAGCAGGCAACGTATGGTATAATATGGTCAGTTTCTCAACAGAAACAGAAGCAGCATAATATGTAAGGATATTTGGAGAGATAAACTAGGGTCTGATATAACAGAGAAGGCCATGAAGTTTCACCATATGCCATCAGAAAGGTAGACAATTCAAAGCTTAGAAGTGTCTTGGCTTCCTTTGAAAATGAGCAATAGGGCTGGAGAGATGGCTCACAGGGTGAGAGGACTGACTGCTCTTCTGAAGGTCCTGAGTTCAAATCCCAGCAACCACATGGTGGTTCACAACCATTCATAATGAGATCTGACACCCTCTTCTGGTACGTCTGAAGACAGCTACAGTGTGTACTTACAAACAATAAATAAATAAATCTTAATAAAAAAAAGAAAATGAGCAATGATCTGAAAGATAAAAGAAGCCTGTCTTCCTTAAATTGCAATTGGCCATTGAATGTACAATGGCAACAAAAACTAAGCTATATACAGCAGTATGCTATAAAATACATATTCATTTTAGATAGTTGCTTGCATTGTCTATTTTCTGCTCAAGACACTCTGAATTCTAATCATGTCATATTATTTTTTATTCATTCTTATTATATAATATAATGTATGGGGCTTTAGCTCAGTAGAATATATGACTCGTATGCATAAGTCATTAGGTTCAATTTCTTTCTTTTTTTTTTTTTTTTTTTTTTTTTTTTTTGGTTTTTCCAGACAGGGTTTCTTTGTATAGCCGTGGCTGTCCTGGAACTCACTTTGTAGACCAGGCTGGCCTCCAACTCAGAATTCCACCTGTCTCTGCCTCCCAAGTGCTGGGATTAAAGGCATGCACTACCACTGCCTGGCAGGTTCAATTTCTTTCTTTCTTTTATTTTTATTTTTTATTAGATATTTTCTTTATTTACTTGTCATAATTCCCAGTTTCCTCTCCAAAAACAAAACAAAACAAAACAAAAAACAACAAACAACAACAAGAACAAACTCCTGTTCCCTCCCCTGTACCCCTGCTCGCCACCACCCCACCCTCTCTCGCTTACTGGCCCTGGCATTCCCCTACACTGGGGCACAGAACCTTCACAGGATCAAGGGCCTCTCCTCCCATTGATGACCAACTTGGCCATCTTCTACTATACACATGCTGTTGGAGCAAGACCTCATTGTCCCTGCTTATAATCCTATCAATCAAGAGCTAGAAGCAGGAAGATCAGAAGTTCAATATTTCCTATATATTCAGCTATCTAGCAAGTTGGAGGCTAACTTGGTTTATATGAGATACCTTTTGGGAAAAAATAGTTATGATACCACTTCTTTTCTATTTATCTAGTAAAAATTGATCTCTGATTGCTAAGGAGAGAATTATATTATTTCAGATTGTGTTTGTTTGAAGAATACTTGTTTGGACATGATAAGTATGGACCATTTTTCTTTTATGTTGCAGATACATGAAGTCTTATCATAGAAGCCTGTAATCATTTCTTGTAAGGTAAGAAAGTATCCATTTTTCGTTTTCCACATTTTGAGATCTACCTACACATAACATAGTGCAATGCTTCTGAAGAAGAGATCTGTTCAAAATGGAATGTATTGGGAAAATATCCTATTCATTTTCAGTTGAGCTATTCAAAGATAACAAGGCATCATCTCTTCTTAGAGCCAGCCTTTCATATCCCTCTCAATCATGCAAACCTCTAAATTTGAGTAAGTCAAATATTTTACTTAACTTCCTATACCTCTGGAGTTCTAAGAAATCAGGTTAGTGTGAGTTACATAGCATGATCCATTCAGTTCAGATACATTTTTAGGACATCATTAAACACATATGCCAATGGTAAGAAGGCTCACATGCCAAGAAGAATCTGAACAATCTCAATTTAAACACAAAGAGGACAATAGGGAGGGATTGTGTGGGAAATGAGTGATTAAAATGTACTATTAATGAGAATATGAATAGGGGAAATGTAAAAGAGGATGGTAAAGGTCTTAGGAGACCTATTGGAGAACAGAATCCCTTCTTTTGGAGTCAGATACCAATAGACCAGTGGAGACAAATGCTGCATGACCCTTATTGTGAAAGACTGGAAGATGTTGAGTGAAGATAAGCAGACTTAGATAATAAGGGCTGTTCTTATGAAAGCAGACTCCTTCCTCAGCTTAGTGCAGTAAACATTCTGGTTGCTATGAAGGAGGACCTGGCTCTTAGTGTTTAGACTGAGTAGGTTGGATGTAAAGTCTGATCCCGAAGATTATGTTCATGTCATATTAATATATGTACTGCAAAAAATACCTGTTTTGTATTTGGTTCTATGGATGGATAGTAAACTGAACATCAGCTCAAACAAGTAAATTGAATGCCATTGTGAAAAAAAAATTAAAGAACTCAAAGAATTATACTAAATGCCCACAGTAAAACTCACTGGCAAAGTATTTGTAAATGCCTGTAGGTTGTTTCATTAATTCTGAGCACATCTCTTCTAAACCAAACAGTTCAGTAAAGCCCTTATTGAACATCTGTGTGATGAGAGGCAAATTGTCAGAAAATAATAACAGAAATTTGGGCACTTCTGTATTTAAATAATAGAATTTTTTAAATATCTGAAGAATCATCTTCAGTAAGGTATTAAATATTTTCTTTTTAAGGTAGAACACTTAAGATATGTGGCTAGGAGATGAAAATTTCAATCTAATTTATAATTATTTTTCCATATTTTCTGGTACATTTTGAGTGATACATTTTGAATGACTTGTTCTTGTGAATTAGGTATTAATGAGATAAAAATGTTACAATCAGATTTACAATAGATCCAAGGTACCTTGTTTTCCCAAGGATGTTTTATTGCAGTGAAACTATATGTAATACACACTATCCACAGAATTATGACTTTATATACTTTGTTAAGTTTTAAATAAACACTTTGAGTCAGTCAAGGGGAAGATTACCAAGAATCTTATTTTATTTTTGTTTTTGTTTTTACTTTCTTCTCCAACAGTAGGTCAGCCTCATTGTATAGGAAAAGGCACACTGTTTTATACCTTTTTGTATATACTAAAAAATGTATCTCATTTTTTTATTGAGTAGAGACCAATCACCGTGCTGGCAGCTTTCTTTTTCTTTCTTCCTAATCTTCTAATCACAATCCTTGAGCTGTTTTCATGTAACAAATTCAACTTTTGTTGATTATAGGATATTGGAATTATACTTTTATTCATCTGAAAGCTCAAAATTGATGTTTATGTGAGTTATCATTGTGTCAGTGATAATATAAACAAGTCTGTAGTATTACCACTGTTAAGACAGCCTTCCAATACTTATAGCTATGTGTTACGTTTGTGGTGTTAGCATGTACGTGGTACTGAAAAAGCAAAATGCTAAAGATGACAAGACACGTTATAAAATATATTATGGAATTAGTTTTCATATGCACCTAAAATTAAAATTTTACTTTGTCAGTCGAGAGAAATACTTAGTACACATTATAACAAAGTAGTCTACTATCCCAATATTCTTCATAGAAGACTATTGGTTTGAAACCAAATTTTGAAAACTCACAAACCAATTTATGCTAGATAAATTATTTTGCCAAATTCAAAGATAATGTTTTTGCCCATAATTGTTATTGATGTCCAGATGTTGGAGACCAGTTGGTGCTCAGTGATCCAAGTGGTCAACGATGATATAAAGCAGCCACATACTCACACACACTTGTTGGATGAAGTAAAGCTCCAACAGCTTTATTTTCTTTCTTAGTCCCTTTATACCAGCTAAGACAAAAATTTTCTATAAAAGAAATGAGATTGTCTCATAGCCACCAGTTACATATTCTCCAAAAACCAGTACCATGAAAACATTTCTTGAAAATCAGATTCAAACAATGACACAAAGGGAAATTACAACATAGTGACTGATTACATATACTTCTTTGGAAACTCACACCTAACTGAGCAGTTCCCATCTATTTTTCTTTCCACAAATTCATCCTAATCTCAAGGTAATAATTCTTTTGTCATTAATTAATAAAGTGTAGGCAAGTGAAGGCTATTGTAGGTTTTTTTCCCCATGATAGATGACAACTTTCATATTTACCAAAAGACAAATCATATATCTTACATCTTATTTTTGGAACCTTATTTTACTAAACTTGCTAATCATCTATTCTATATTCTTATGCTCATAATAGTATCATTTATTATTTTTATAACTCTGCCTTTTCATGCTGCACATAAAAACCTGTGACCACATACATCCTTGGGTCACAAA
Organism: Mastomys coucha; assembly: GCF_008632895.1. Lineage (NCBI taxonomy): Eukaryota > Metazoa > Chordata > Mammalia > Rodentia > Muridae > Mastomys > Mastomys coucha. Next base: position 34,438,987 of record NW_022196911.1, on the reverse strand, counting down.
AATAAAGAACTTTGACCCAATATAGAATGAATGTTTTATTTGATCATTAACCTGTATCAAACCTATATTCATCTACACAAGTACAACTGTATGTTTATAATGTATGAGATCTTGTTGGATCGTTGAGTGAGGCTTACTCTGGAGACCCAGTAGAAAATTCTACAAGGGTGGGAACCATAAGTTACGCTCCCAGACATTAAGTGCCTGACACCACGAGCCCTCAACTCCATAATCCTGTGACTATCAGTCATGTAGGCAACGCCCCAAGCTCCTGGTACTCTGGTTAGACTCCACTCCCACAGTGACCTGGCTATAGCCAGGTAGCCCAGACCACTCTAAAAGGGGCTGTTTGGCCCCTCCTCCCTCTCTCTTCAGCTCTTGCTTTCTCTTTTAACCGCTTGACCCCCTCTCTTCCCTTCTCTTGCCCCTCTCTCCACATGGCCATGGCAGTCCTCTGCTTCTCTACTCTTCTTCCTCTCTACAACAGTCTGGGATGTCTGAGAGTGAGAACCTGTCGTCCCTAGCCTCTATGCAACCCAGGGACCACCAAACCGGCTCTTCCATGGTACCCAGTGGTCTGTGGTACCCGCGAGTCGGAGCCTAGACTGCACCTTCTCTACTCCAGGAGCAGGGTTCTGCAGCCTGGGAGACCTGATATCTGTCCTGTGTTGGTTCTGTGGGGTCCCATGGCAGTCTCCCCGAGCTCTGGCAGGACATGGGTCTCTCCCACCCCTTTCTCTCCCCACATGAGGCACCCCACAGAATCTCACCGTGCTTCTTATCTAAACTATACATCTCTCACTATTCTACAAAGAATGGTGGCATTTTGCTTTTGGTTCTTTCTTTGTTATATATATTTTTTTTCTGGAAAAACCAACTAAACTATCTTCTTAATCTTTCTTATTACCTGTCCTAACTTCCTAAAATTATTGAAGTTCAATCAAGAACGTTTTAAGATCATTAAATTATCTAAACAATATTATTCTACAAAATTTCATTTTCATACTGATGTGTAGGGAAATTGCCTAATAGAGTAGGCTGCATACTAAAAAGCAATCACAGCAGACTGTGGGAATTGAGAGTCTTTCCATGTCCATTCACACTATGCTAGATGCAGGAGGAAGATAGCAATGGCAAACATGAGAAAGTATGTCAGCGCCAAGAAAGAATCCAGAGACAACCCGATGGAACTGTTCCTCTCTGAGGCATGTCCACTGCAGCTGTGCAAAACACTGGACCTTCTCCAGGAAGCTCATTTGGCCATCACAATTCCTCCTGAATGGTGTCTGTTATACAGGTTTTTCTTTTGTTTTCATTTGTTCGTTTGTTTGCTTGTTTTAGTTCTTTTCTGTTCACTGGTCCCAATTGTTAGTTTTACTCTTAGCAATTGAGCTATTGGTGTTCTTTCAGATAATCTTTTCCTGTGCCAATGAGTTTAAGGCTATTCTCTACTTTCCATCAGACTCAGATCACCTCTAATTTCATTAATTTGAATAATTTTAACACAGGCTTGCCGATCTTACTGGTTTTCTCAAAGACACACTTCTTTCCTTCATTGAGTCTCTGTATTCCTGTTTGTTACTTCTGTTTTCCTGATTTCAGCCCTGATTTTATTTCTTGCTGAATACTCATTTTTGTTGTTATTTCTTTTTGTTCTAGAGCTTTTAAGTGTACTGTAAAGTTACTAATGTGAGATTCCTTCAGTTATTTATTATAGGCATTTAATGCTAAGAATTTGCCTCAGAACCACCTTCATCACGTTCTATAACTTGTAGTATATTGTGTAATAACTTTTATCAGATTCCAGCAAGATGTTAATTTCCTTCTTAAATTCTGTTTTGGCCCATGTTTCATCCAATAGTGAGTTGCTAAGTTTCCATGTGTTTGTAAATTTTCTGTTGTTACTATTGTGAATAATACAAAGTTTTAATCCATGATGGTCAAGATAGAGATAGAGTATCATTTCAAGTTCATTTTATTTGTTGAGACATGATTTGTGTCCAAGTATGTGTCAGTTTTGAAGAAAATTTTATGAGTTTTTGAGTAAAGGGTACACTGACTTGCTCATCAATGGTCTTTCAAATTTACACTAGTAAGAATGGTCTGTATTTATTTCAGTTTTTTAGTTTGAGCATTTCTCTTGCTAATTCTATAAGTTAAATAGTCTCTGTGATATTAGTGGCAATGGAAAGGCACAACCCCCAGTCTGGCAAAAGGTTACTTTATAAGCAATGACTATTCAACAATCTACTCTGTGGCTGACTATGATGTTGAAGCAGGCATAGCAGAGACAGAAGGATCCCTGGGGCTTTCTGTTCACTGCCTCACATCAAAGGGACTAGCTTCAGTTTGAGAAGAGATACTGTGTCAATTGAATGACATACACTGTGATGAGAGGATGGCACCCATCCATATCTCACTGAAGAACATTGTGTGTTTTTTCTCCACAGGCTATTTGAATTAAATGAGAATTTACTTAGTTAAAAGAATTATTCTCAGTGGTAGTGGGAAGAAGCTGAAAGGGTTTCATATAGCAAGAGACTGAGCCTATAGGTTTTTATAAGCTTAAATGGCCTGTATATTGGCTGTTGTACTTATGCAAATTATATGACCCTTAAGGATCAGGCAGGGAGAACCAACCCAGGAAACTTGAGAGGAAGCCTGCCCAAATAGCGGTTTATTGGCGATGCCTGAAGCTCCCCTTCCTTTCCCTGCCTTTATTCACGCTTCAGCTGATGTACAACAAATAGAAGTTACAAGGTGATGATGTGGAACTCTTTATACCCACCGACTATTCATGTTCACAGCTCGACTTCTTTATCCCTCTGTTTCTCCTTGGCCTCTGCACAATGCCAATCACACAGATGTACATTTATGTATATACTGACTTATACAGAAAATAAAGAAAATAATAAAAAGGTACTTGCTAGGGTCTCCAAAAGGAATTTTTTAATCAATTTGGCAATATGATAGAGCTACTATTTATTCACTTTGTGGTAAAAAGTAGAAAATATTAATTACATTGCTGATTCCAAAAGATGGAGTATGACTAATAAGTATTTATCAAAACAAGCCACATTTATGACTACTGAAATCAAAGGTACATGTTTATAATTCTTAAATACTGAATTGCGATTTGAAAGAAAACCTGAAAAATAAGTAAGAATAAAACAAATGAAAGCAATATATTTGTCAAGACACATCTTTACCTTTCAATTTGAATTGGGTATCTAGGAAATCATTTTGTTTATTTTTAACAGATTATTTTATTTATACTACAAAACCCTCCTCCATTCCTGTTCCCACTTACCAGAGGCCCCCATCCCATCCTCTTGCCCATGTCTGAGAGGGTGTGACTCATCAGCCCATACATTCCACCTACCCACCCACTCCTGTGCCACCCCCAACAACATCTCTTTTCCTGGGACATCAAGCACCCACAGGACTAAACACATACAAAGCAGTCCTCTGCTGCAGATGTGCCTGAGACCACAATTCAGCCCATGTATGGACCTGGGGTTTTGGTTTAGTGTATGGGATGTCTGAGGGTTGCAGGTAAGTTGACACTGTGATTATTCCAATAGGGTTGCAATCCCCTTCAGCTCCTTCAGTCCCTCCTCTAACATGTCCATATTGGTCCCTGCCCTCAATTCAATGGTTGGCTGCAAGTATTTGCATTTGTCTCACTATGTTCATAACAGCCTTCTTTGTAGTAAGTGGAAACAGCCCAGTTGTCCCTCAGATGAAGAATGGATACAGAAAATGTGGTTCATTTACACAATGGAATACTACTCAGCTATTAAAAACAAGGATATCATGAATTTTTCAGGCAAATGGATGGAACTAGAAAATATCATCCTTAGTGAGATAACTCAGACTCAAAAGGACATGCATGGTACCTACTCACTGACAAGTGAGTATTAGCCAAAATATTCAGAATGCTCATGATACAACTCATAGACTGAAGGAAGGCCTCAGAGTGAATACCTGAGACCCTCTTAAAAGGGGAACAAAATAATCAAGGAAATATTAAATAATCTCAAGATCACATTTTAAGAAATCTTTATAGTTTGTATGGTTTTCTATTTTTTCCGTATAAATTAAGCATATATATCTTATCTTTTATATGTGGTTGAATAATTATCTGTTTTCAATGTGATAAAAATCCTTTTTGTCATTTTGAGGGTGTTATGGAGGACAGATTTCTTCTGTTATTCTAACCCAATAAAATGAATATCAGAGAAATCCCTTTTTGGATATTTTCATTATAACTTTCTCTAGAATGTTTTTTGTTCCTTCTCTCTCTTTCTCTATCTCTTTCTTTCTCTCTTTTTTCTTTTGTCTTTCATTCAACATGATCTCACAATGTATCATGGATTTGTCTGAATCTCCTTATTTTGTCCTAAATGGATATTTTAATTTTGACTCTTTTTCTTTCTCTTTCTTTTTTCTTTCTTTCTTACATTCCTTCTTTCTTCAAATTCCTCTTGCCTCAGCATGTCACACAGTAAGAATATACATGCCTACAATCATGTCTACCTTCTGCCTAATATTATTTTTTAAATTTAAAAAATTATTTGCTCTATGTATCTAGTTTTTGTTTCTTTTTTAATGAAACTAGATTAACATAGTACTAAAATACCAGAAAAATTCTTAGAATATGCAAATGACAAAAAATAATATTTTCAATATTCATAACTGTTATTTAACAGTATTTATTAATAACATTAATTAAGAAATAATCATTGTTATAGACATTTGTGCCTTATAGTATATTGTAAATAAGCCACAGAAACTAGTATAAACTTACCAGCATTTCACATTTATAAAACAATCAAATATTGTAAAAAGTCAACAGTTTTACAAAAATACTAAGAGAATCATTCACATTTTGGCATAAATATAGACTATCTGTATTATCTGTTATGATTTATATGTAGAATGCCTTAACACAAGCTTATATATACATTGTGGGTGGTTATATATACATGTTGGTATTATTTGGGAAAAGGGTGAAAGCTTTAGGAACGAAACACATAAGTCACATTACTTGTGCATTTGAAGACTACACCTTATCAGCATCACTTCCTGTTCCTCTACTTCTTGTTTACCATGAGGTCACTAGCCTATGACATAGACTCCCATTACCACCACATTGTCCTCTAGATCAAATCAACGAGTGGGAATTGTGATGTTTGATGCTATGAGCCAACAAAACTTACTCCCTTTAATTTTTTTCAGACTTTTTGTCATGTAATGACAGTGTCTGACTAATATTTTATTTGTTCAATAAGCTTTTTGAATTACTCCTGGGGAAAAATGATGTAGCTTAGTTTATTATCTTTTACTGATAGCACAATACTATATATAGAATAAACCATACAGGTGGCTTTTTGTTATTATTTTTAAGCTCAATTTTCAAAGCTCAAGAAGGTCAAGAGCATCAACTCAGATATTTTTAAGGGATTTCAAGGTAGAGGACGTAGGTTGTTAAGAGTGAGTGATCACATCTGCAGACAAGAGTCACATATGAGATTTGGAGGCCAGGCTTTGGTTTGCAGAGAAACTCACTCTCAAGAGAAATACTGACTTTTGACATTGAGTACCTTAATCATTTTAGGGACTGCAATGTCAATGATGGGAATACTTTATACTAGGATCCAGCTATACGTCCAAGAGCACACCTACATTACAAGAAGTCTTAGGTGACAAAGGTATAACATCTATCCAAGGTATAATACCAAGCTTATTAAAACTAATATAATTGATAACTAAGTCCAACAGGGTAATCTCCCAAATCCCATACATACTCATGAATATAAAAACTTCAGTCATGTGTTGACACGATATATACAAGTGTCGGCTCTACTATTACTCAAAAAAAACACTTTTTGGCTTAATCTAAATGTTCAAAAGCTGTCTCTTTTAGGCAAAATGGATCTCTAATAAGAAACTCAAGCTTTATGGGAAATGAAAAAGGAACTTTCTAAATTGTAGGAAAGAATTTCCAGAAGAAATAGCCAGACTGCTTCTTTAGTTTCCTTTATCCATTACCTGTATTACTCTTACCTATACCATGGAAAAAGTGTTAAAAGAAGTTTCCCAAGTCAGGTAAGACTATATTTCAGGAAAAGCAGAAGAATGACCATTGCTCTTTGGGCAGGGTGGGGGAAGGTCATGTGTTATGACTCTACTCATGTGAATGAATGCAGTTCTAATTGCTCAGTGCTTGATCTCAAGGCTGGGCTTTATAAGTAAGTAGGTCTGTAATACCATTTTCATCTTCCAGATACTGGGCAGATTGGAAATCACAGAAATTTGTCCTGGAATATGGTTGTTATTTATTGTGTGTTTTAAGGGCAACTTCCATTAACAATGCTACACTGTAGAATGAAAAGACCCTTAAAGGGATTTGGTAACTTACCAAGCTTCTTAATCATGACTTTTCCTGTCAGTCTACTTTGGAATTCATGGATTCCATTAAACCCTAAGTCCCCCATCTATCTCTCCTTTTAATTTTCCATTTTTTACCAATTAGTTTGAATGCCAGTGGTAGAAGGGAAATGGCAGAGCTAAGGGGAAAAAAAATTACGTGTGATTGCATGGCCAAAGAAAGAGTATGCTAGTGTGTCTTATACAATATTCGTTCTTACTTCCTACTTTATGGCCATTGCTGAATATATTTCAATGTCAGTAAGAATTAACTCCCTTTAAATATCTCCCTAGGTCCAAGCATATGGCACTATGAGGAAATTTCTGTGAAGGAACTATTTATTATTTTTCTCAAGGATAATTGTTCAGCCAGGCACCTGTTAAAAAATAAATTAGGCAGGATGGCAGTGTAATATTACTCTCCCTTATATCTCAATTACTTTTTCTGTAAAACACAGGAGACTACATGGAAAGGTTCTATTTGCAGATTGTGTTTTTGGACGTGGTCTATTTAGGCTATTTTAACATAATAATGGAAGTGCTAATTGCTGTTGTGGCCTCAAAGGTGAAATATTACCTCAAGTTCAATGGCTTGATTTTTTTCCCTATCTTTATCTAAGCCCTAGGTCAAATTGCCTAAAGCTGAATATGACAACAAAATGCTATTTTGCATTTTAGCCTCCATCACTGAGAGAGTATGGAGTCCACTGGGAGGAGAACCACAGAAACGCTCGCACCAGCTGTCAGTCAAATGTGCACATTGACTATTAAGAGGCAACTGGTATTTTTAAGAGAATAAATGCTCTCATGATTCAGAATCTTGTTTGTTTTATTATTTAAAAATGTTTGTCAGTATTTGAATGATTTGCAAACTTTTTTCTATATTTTTCTTTTGTTTTATAATCTGTAAAACATATTTTCCCTTTAGTCAAAAAGTATAACATGCATGCAATTTAATTTTTAGTGAGGTAACTTCTAATGTAATATCACAGAAACTATAGGTTCTTAGAAATTGTCAGTTTAATATTTCTACTATAATTGTATTAGTAAAATAGAAAGATATCTAAATTGTTCCCAGCTATATCTCATGTAATATATCTGCTTTGAATTTATGTGCAGTATTCTGTGAGTGAAAGAAAACATTTGGAATTAAAGATGAAAGCTATTTAATAGGAGGTCCAAACCTATAAGCAAAAATAAGAAAGCTAGGCCTTTTATTTTTGTTTTATTTAAATAAATATGTATGCTTGTTTGTGTTCATGATGAGGACTATCTATACATGAGTTCAAATTCTGTGGAGGTCCACAGACTTCCTGAGGTAGTGTTTTAAGTGCTAATGAGCTTCTTACATGGGAGCTGGGGTCCCAACTCTGATCATCTGAAAGAATAGTGCATGTTCTTAACTGCGCATCCATCTTTCTAGCAACTTGACTTTTTATCCTATGTCCATGTGCAGCTAGAATGCTTAGATAGTGGGTCCTTAGCCGTTTGATTCTGCCTAACAATAATTTGCAGTTTATTACAGCCACTTCTTTTTTTTTAAATTTTATTTGGTATTTCCTTTTTTATTTTTTCTCTTTTTTTAAATTAGATATTTTCTTTATTTATACATCAAATGATATTTCCTTTCCTGGTTTCCCCTCTAAAAAAAAAAGAAATAGAAAGAAAGGAAAAGAACCCTGTTCCCTCTCCTCTTCCCCTGCTCAAGAACCCACCCTCTCCCACTTCTTAGCCCTGGCATTCCCCTTCACTGGGGCATAGAACCTTCACAGGACCAAGGGCCTCTCCTCTCATAGATGACCGACTTAGGCCATCCTCTGCTATACATATGCTGCTGGAGCCATGAGTCACACCATATGCACTCTTTGTTTGGTGGTTTAGCCCTTGGAGTTCTGAGGGTACTAGTTAGATCATATTGTTGTTTGTCCTATGGGGCTGCAAACCCTTCAGATCCTTTGGTCTTTTCTCTAGCTCCTTCATTGGGGACACTGTACTCAGTCCAATGGATGGCTGTGAGCCTCTACTTCTCTATTAGTCAGGCACTGTCAGAGCCTCTCAGGAGACAGCTATATCAGGCTCCTGTCAGCCAGCATTTGCTGGCATCAACAATAGTGTCTAGATTTGATGACTGAATATGGGAAGGATTCCAAGGTAGAGCAGTCTCTGGATTGTCCTTCCTTTAGTCTCTGCTCTATACTTTGTCTCTGTAACTCCTTCCATGGGTATATTGTTCCCCCTCTTAAGAAGAAATAAAGCCAAAATATAGTTCACAAACCACAAAAAAACTCAAGAAGAAGGAAGACCAAAATATGGATACTTTGTTCTTTCTACAGCCATTTCTTTAAGTTGATCTATCTTGGCTCAGTATATAAGACACTGGTAGTCCTGGTAGACTTAATTACAGCGCATTTTCCTTTACAGATATTAGAATTCATTTGAAATGGACAAAGAGTGCTTTGAATCTGTAAATTAAAAAAAAAAAGAATTATCAAAACAAGACCCTTTTGGTACTTTTTCCTGAAATAAAATTATATTTTGAAAATGATGCCTACAAAATAGAACCATCCTGAACCCAGTAGTCATCCTGCTAATACATCTGCTTGTCATATCCTGTGGGCCTAGGTCTCTCTCCTGCAGCCTAGCTGCTCCTCTCTGCTGCTAAGGGCTGGAGCTCTCTGCTGCTGAGGCCCGGGGCTGCACAGTACATTAGTTAAAAAGGATTCAATGCATAAGTGAGATATTTTATTATAGGAAAAAGAAAATACACAAGTCATGTAGAGAGAAAGGAAGAAGAGGAAGGAGAGAAGAGGAGAGAGAGAGAACAAAGAGCAAGAGAGGGAGGAAGAAGGCAAGAGAGAGAACAAAGAGCAAGAGAGGGAGGAAGAAGGCAAGAGAAGAGAACAAAGAGCGGAAGAGATTGGAAGAAGGCAAGAGACGAAAGAGGGCAGGAGCAGGGACAAAGATCAAGAGAGAGAGGGGAAGGGGAAAACTGCCCCTTATATTATGTGAGGTGTGGCTATCTGTGGGGTGAGGCATACCTGCCTGTCGTCAGTAGACTGGAGGTAGGGTCCAGCTAGAATGCTGGGAGCTTGGGGCATTGTCTACCTGATAGAGCACACATCTCTTGCGGGGGAAGCTGTAAAAGGTGTGGCCAAAACAGGGGCCAAAGTCTCATGAGTTCTGGTCGAACACCTTCAGTTCCTTGCGGGCTAAGATATTGCCTATTGGGCCACCGGGGTTCAGACCTATTACTCGACTAGGCCTAGGTTGCCTGAACCATCCACTGCCCTACAATATCCCAGCTAACATACTCTTCTTTATGGCCATGCTTTTCTGATTATGCCATGCTCCTATTAGAGCAGATGCTAGGATGATAGAGGTTTTTCCTTCAGTGGATGCCACTAGAGCTCCTAATGCAAGTCCTTATCAATATTCCAATTACTTGGAACAAACCAACATTTCCTGAGTCAGCCATTTTCCTCTTTAACCATCTATGCCTATTTCAAATGCTATTTACCCTTTATGATTACAAAATGTGGCTTTTTCTTAATTATGACACATCTTTTCTCTAGAGAAACTAGAGCTTCCACCTCGAGTCCTTAATTACAAATTGCTTTATAGCCACGGTTTTTGCTCTCTAGGAGAACATGGATGGACAGCTGACTCTTACTTTTCACTTGCATTCTGCTTCTCTTCTGCTAGGTTTTTGATGGTCTTTCAAATGTAGCTATCTGAACTGAACCAGCATGTCATTCTTCAGTGACAGTTTCTTGAGAGGAAGTATCAGGGCTTCATAAATAAAGGTGATAGGAAAGTTTGGGATCAGGAAATCTTGAACAAACAATGTCTTGTGCCTAGCTACTTTATAAAAAGGAACAGCGCCTTATACAGTATTTTCAGAGGAAAATAGGACAGCATCTTCAGAAAGCTATTGTACAATGGGGAAAATTGCAGACCTACTTGACCCTCAGCAGCTATCCTTTCCTGCCTACAAACAGAAAGAAAAATAAATAGTATTAGCATCTTATTTCTACTTACAAACATATCTAAGTACTCTCAACCTATTCCAAACTTATAGAAAAGTGATGCTGTAGGAACTGAAGGGATCTGCAACCTCATAAGAAAAACAATATCAACCAATCAGAGTGTCCAAACCTCCTAGGGACTAAACCACCAACCAAATAGTACAGGGTAGGGGGTACCCATGACTCCAAATAGATATGTAGAATCACTGGAAATGCTGTCATTGTTCCTGTGGAGGCTTGATGACCCATTATGGGGGAATACTAGGGCACTGAAGCAGGAGTGGGTGGGAGGTTGGGAGAGCACACTCATAGAGGCAGGGGACATGGAGGAAGGGATAGGGGCTTGTGGAGGAGAAACTGGGAAGGGCGTAGCATTTGAAATGTAAATAAATAAAATAACCAATAGAAAAAGTGATGCTGGGATGGGGAGCCTGAATCTCTTGACTTCTGACATTATTATATGTGATCACCAATGGCAACAACCATAGAACACATTTAAACAAATCAATCATCTGGGCCATAATTCAAGTTTAGTTGTTCATTACTTTCAGGTACTCTTTAAGATATAAATTATTTTAATTATTTTATGTAATTGGAAGCTGATTTAGGGAGAAAATAATTTATTTGTGAATAGTATACTAAATAAAATCTTTAGTGCTTATAACTAAAACATTGATAATTAAATACACTGATATTTGGTCAGGACATTTGTATTAGTACCATGTACTCATGATGGATCTGAGTAGTTCTAAGAGAAACCACACAAAAGGCAAAGTCTAAAGGCTTCTCAATCCATCCTGTTATAAGAAAAGTGGTCAGGAAATAGTATAGAATACAGGATCCTGTAGTTGCTCACCCAGAAAAAATGAGACACTTTGAGATTGACAAGCAATGACACCAACATCTAATACTAAACAATAAAGTTGAGTGTTGAGAAAAACAGTAATGAATTCCAATATATGTAACATGTAAGTATTATGGTTTAAAAAGCTTTAAGAAATGACTTGGGGAAAGTGTTTAAAGTTAAAGAAACAAATTATATATATATATATATTATATAATTATATATATATCATATATATAATCAGCAGAATACTACAGTCTAGTTCACTGAACACCACTATTCTGAAGACACATTATTTCAGAAAATCTGAACCATTTGCTCCTGGTATTGACCTCCAGACCATTTCTTGACTCAACTGTAATGAGGGCCAAGAAAAGATTCCAGTTCATTTCACCTATCAACTCTATCTTGCCTACAGTTGACTGAATAGCTAGACTCTGTGTTAATCCATATCCTCATTGAATCATTGAAAGTTTATCTAAAAAACAAGGCTGCCAAAATATGTCAAAAATTAAATATAGGCTAAAAATGATACAATATTTTCATTGTAGGATACTTGAAGAATGGCAGAAAGTTTGAGAGGTACAAATTAAAAGCAGAGTAACATTTTAGATCTATGTTATCATTTGAGCAGAAATCTTTAGGTTAGGTATGGAACATATCTGAGAAATAGAAGTGTTTTCAACTTTTCAAGGATAATAATATGCATGTAAAAATTTTGGAAGCATTGTCATTGTGATGTGAGCTGTCTGAATATGATTGGCAAAATAATAAAGAAGCAATAAATTCTATAGGGAAATAGATGAATGTGACTATTCCTGTGCTCTATTAATAATCATAATTTATATTATGACATAGATAGATATGATTAATGATAGAGATAGATAGATGATAAATAGATAGTGTGGGCTAAGAAGTTCAAATGGAATATTGAAGAAAAATGTGAACTTCATCTTGTTTATTTGTAATCTTAAGTATTAAAATAATGATTCTTTTAATACTTAATACTTTAGTGCAGGGATAATACTTTAATGCATGAATGGATAATACCCAGAATTTGGCCTATATAAAACATAGTCATGTGATATGTATGTCAGTCCAATATGCTGAGGTAAACACAGAGATTCATCAAAGGAGAAAATAACAATATACCCCTAACCATTTTTAGCTCCAAGTTCAAGTTTATATCTTCTAATTTTAGTCTACACAGCTAATGGATTCATACATTATGTTATTTAATTTTAACTTAGTGTAGCTTCACAAAAACAATGTTGAATACTGTTCTAATCATGCAAGCATGAGCAACCAACAAGAAAAGAGAGCGATGCCACTACTTTAATTACAAATTATTTGCCCTCATTATGTTGCTAATCATAACTGTTGTCACATTAATGCTATAATTATTGTCATGGCCACCACTATAATAAGGGTAAATAATTATGATTAATCTGTATAAAGTTGGCCAAAGTGGTGGATCAAAATGAAACTTGTTGAGGGCATAAAAATCCTAGTTACATAAATTAATAACCTCATAAAGGAAGAGATGTAAATTATTACTTTAACTTCATCTTAATTTTGAAACACGCATATTGGGGAATTTGTAAAATGCTACAAATTGGCCAAGATTTTCAACATATAAGATTATTAATTAATTAAATGATAGATGTTAGGGAATATTATTACTTTCATTTTAGTGTTAGGTTGCACAATTGTCAAACCTTTAAATATAGTGATAAAAAGTTACTAGTTCTTCAAAAAGTTATCTGAAATAAAGAAAGTTGTGGGAAGGAATTTCACTACTTTGGCATGGAAAAGGAAATAGCATTCACAGAATATATTACTGGGTGGCATTGTATATATTCACAAAATACATTATTGGGTGGCATGGAGAAGTCAGAGATCACGATGATACTTCCAGCTTGAGTGACCAATGCCTACAGATATGTGCAAGAATATCTAATCAGGCATAAGCATAATGTGGCATGACTTATCTTAGTTTACAAAGAAAATTAATTCCTTTGCATACAATTATTTGTTTATTTGTGAGGCAAAGGAAGAGTGAATCGCAGGTACTGTGTGGAGGTGAGAGGACGGCTCAGGAGAAAACTTCTTTTATGCTGTACTTTTTAAAAGAAATTTCTAAAATAATAAAAACACTGTAAAATAGTAAACAACTGATTATATTGATCATGTTACTATTTGTTTTCATGCTAACAAATATCCCATTCATGTAAAAGATACAAAACTAACAAAAGTTTTAAAAATTTAAAACTTATAGTTTATTTTGTTTTTAAATATTAAACTAATTCAGTTTCTAACACAATGTTAATTCAGCAGCATATTAATGTTTTATACATAGAGTATTACTCTTGCTGTTTTTATATCTCAACTTGCAAGTTTATCAGTACAGTTCAGTGTGGTAAAAGATGGTAGCTTTTCAACGTATATATTGGGCATCTCAAAACTAAGTATCTGATAAAACAGTGCTTCCTACAGTAGAAACAAAAGAAAATATACATACACACCAAGATTATACTTAAACAACTGTTCAATTAGCCAGGTAGTGGTGGCACACGCCTTTAATCCCAGCACTTGGGAGGCAGTGGCAGGCAGATTTCTGAGTTCGAGGCCAGTCTGGTCTACAGAGTAAGTTCCAGGACAGCCAGGGATATACAGAGGAACCCTGTTTCAAAAAACCAAAAAAAATAAATCTGTTTAGTTTTTAAAAAGTGATATGTTTATAATATAATGAAAGAAATCAGTAAGAATTGTATAACCCCTAGCCTCGTCTATGGCAGAGGTGTTATCGAATGGCAACACTGTATAACCCCTAGCCTCTTCTATGGCAGAGGTGTTATTGAATGGGATCACTGATAGGCCTCATTGCATCCTATGATCCACTTGTTAGATATCCCCAAATCATATGCATCTCCTCTTTTCTGAAAAATATTCTGTGCCATATGTACTCCTGTATGTAACAAAGGATTTTATAAAACATTTATCTTTCTTTTGGTTTTGGACCACATATATTTCTTACATTATTATTGTATGCCATCTTAATTTCATTGTGCTAATATATATTATACATCCATACTTTAAGTTAATACTTAAGATATGTAGCATCCAAAATAATTTCTAGAAATTTTATATTGCATTTAATTTGATCAATTTTTTCATGTCATGTTTGAATCTTCTATAGAAAAATGTGAAAATAACAGATAAAATCTAAGCTCTCTGGAAGAGTATCCAGTACCCTTAACTACTGAGTCATCTCTCTGGCCTTTCTACTTTTTTAATGTTTATAATTCATAATTATATAACAAGGTACTAATAGAGATATTTTTCAGAAATAAAGATTCAAATATTTGCATGAATATGCTAGGGATTGTGTTGGGTGAGCAGGATCATTACTAAGTACATTTTGAAGTTTCATTTTTGAATACAATAAAGTAAGATCTACGATATGTCAAGATTTACTTTTGGGGTGAAATTGTAATTGCTTGTAGTCCTATGTAGACCCTGTCTTCCATCTATAGCATTGGTGAAAAAATTACTGTTATATTTGTCAATAATTTAATTTATTTTATCTGAAATTCAAACCTAAACAAATTTTAGTGATTAAGGTCTGCAGTTTCTACAGTTAAATTACACTTTGGAGACAGAGATTTACTCTCAGGTATAAATTTGTTCGCAAATATTTGCTTAATATATTTTGTAATAAACTGTGTTATGAAATATACTTATTTTTCACTATGGAATATGGTGATTAATCACTGAGCTTGAATTCTGAAGAGTAATTATTTATAAACTGAAAACATGTGAATGTAGATAGTTTCTAATTCTTCCTCATAGATTGCTAAATGTCTTAGTTTATTCATATTCAATTTGGCGTCATTGCTAACATACTTTATAGAACATTTATATATTGAATACCTTTAATTCTTTCCCATTTATAATGTACAGTGTAAATATTGCATGAATGGGTGATCTGTACATTGAGAAATCAATATAAGCCATTTGTATTTATATACTTAAGATACCATTATTTAAACTAGGCGATGATTTGATAAGACAACAAAGTATGTTGTTCAGTGATAACAGACAGTAGGGCTAAGGGAAGGAGAACCAGTTTTCTTCAGGGTAAGCCTCCAGTCCTAAGTGCTTAGCTGTAAACATGTGCTCATATGAATAACACTAATTGGATTCAGCAGATTATATACACTACAACAAAAATTAAAGAAGAGATCTTGGATGTAAGAGGTGATGAAGGGACAGAAAAGAATTTGGGGGAAGAAAGAGAGAGGAAGAGATGATGTAAATACATTGACCTCATGTATGAAATTCTCAAATAAATGTAAAAATGGAGAAGATCATGTGAAAACATGAAACAATCACAGGGTCAATAGAAATATTAAAATAAAATAGTATAGTCACCAAAGGTAGAAGACTTAATATTTCTAACAAGAATGAAATTAGATATTTTAGACTGCTATTGCGCATCTAACTAGAACATGTGGCTTCAGTTGTGTGTGTGATATATTTAAAGGCATTATTTTTTTAATTTAAATTTCATCTTTTATTTGTGTTTATTTGTTTGTTTATACTACAGATTTTATTCCCCCTTTCCCCAGTTCACCCTCCAACTGAATCTTCCACATCCCATACATCCTCCCCACTCTCTTATCTTCATGAAGATGTCCCCACCCTTCAGCCCTGATCCCCAGGCCTTTAAACTCTCTAGGGCCTCCAGTCTCTTTGAGAGTTAGGTGCATTTTCTCTGAGTGAACCCAGACCTGGCAGTCCTTTGCTGTATATGTGTTGGATGCCTCATATCAGCTGGTGTATGCTGCCTGGTTGGTGTTCCAGTATCTGAGAGATCTCCAGGGTCCAGATTAATTGAGACTGCTGGTCCTCCTACAGGATCACCCTCCTTCTCAGCTTCTTCTAGCTTTCCCCTAATTCAACCACATGGGGCAGCAGCTTCTGTCCATTGGTTGGGTGCAAATATTTGCATATGACTCTTTCAGTTGCTTGTTGGGTCTTTCAGAAGACAGTCATTCTAGGTCCCTTTTTGTGAGCACTCCATAGCCTCAGTAGTAGTGTCAGGCCTTGGGACTTCTTGAGCTGGATCCCATTTTGGGCCTGTGGCTCAACTTTCTTTCCTCAGGCTCCTCTCCACTTCCATTTCTGCAGTTCTTTCAGACAGGAACAATTATGGGTCAGAGTTGTGACTATGGGATGGCAACCCCCTCCCTCATTTGATGCTCTGTCTTAGTGCTGGAGGTGGGCTCTATAAGTTCCCTCTCCCTATTGCCCTGCTTTTCATCTAATGCCCCTCCCTTTGAGTCCTGAGAGTTTCTCACCTCCCAGGTCTCTGGTGCATTCTAGAGGCTCCCCCCCAACCTCCTACCTCCTGATGTAACCTATTTGCATTCTTTCTGCTGGCCCTTGGGGATTTCAGTGCTTCCTCCATGCACCCAGTATCAGATCAGGTTTCCCTTACCCCTGCCACAACCCTGTGCACTTTCTCCCCCAGGTCCCTCCCTCCCTACTTGTATTTGCTTTCTTCCCCTCCCAAGAGGGACTGAAGTATCCTCACTTGGGCCCTTCAGCTTATTAACCTTTATGAGTTCTGTACTTTTTTATTGTGACTAATACCCACTTATTAGTGAGTACATTCCATACATGTCCTTTTGGGTCTGAGCTACCTCACTCAGGATGATATTTTCTAGTTCCACACATTTGCCTGCAAAAGTCCACAACCAAATATATGTCTGAGAATATTGAGAAATGTAACTCTTGTCTTCCCTACCAAATTGAGTGACGGTTCTGGACCCATGCTTGCTTTGTAATCTTTCACTTCATCGAGAAGTTATTCTGTGTGTATTTGAATAATTTCAGTTGTTTATGTCAATGGCCAATGTCCCACTCCAAATCTCATATACAATGTGACTTCTGCAAGTTTATATTTACATAGCAATTTGAGATTATTTTTATATTTCAAATGGATTTGTTTCGTATTGTTGATTTATCAAAGTATTATTAGAAGCATCCTATAGTTTTTACTTATGTTCCCCCATGCATAAATGAGGCAAATCCAAAAAATTCATATCAACACTTTTATTTCTTACAACAAAGAACTGCCCATTCCCTTTTATTTATTTATTTTAAAATACAGGTGTTCTTTATAATATCTCTTAGTATAAAGTTGAGCCCCTCAATTTTGATTTCCATTTTTTATTGATTTAACTTTTATTGTATTATGATTAGAAAATATACATAATTTCAGTTTATCTGAATTTGTTAATGTTTAAAAACATATTTTAAGTAAATAAAATTACATCACATTCTACATTCCCTTTTGTACCCCAACTCCTCCCAGAGACCCCCTTCAATACCTGCAATCTCTTTTTTTTTATTTTGTCATATTCTTTAAAATTTGTAAAATATTGCAACAATAAGAATGAGTATTATAAAAGTTTTTTGATATAAAATAATCAATTGAATGGTCTTATGTAGATGCTTATCTGCAGCAATACTGAAATACATACATTTTTCTCAACATAAATTTTAAATAACTCCAAACATATTAGCTGTATATTTTAAAATAATATATCACTACTAGTTTTTTTTAATGAACACAAATAGATAAATTCTTTTTGTTTGTTTTGTTTTTAGTAGAGCTTAAAATCTTGGCTCTTACTGTGGTATAAGCCCAAAATAAGAACAATTTTTAGACATTGGAGTTCATTGTAATAAGGCTGTACTTCAATGACTCTCACATCACCAAAGGATTTTACTTCCCTAATAGCTAAGCTAAGAGTTGACTGTTCTGCTGGGCCAAGGAATGAATTGTGGGCACGATTTTATGATACAGATTTTTTGCTATGGTCAAAACTATTTGACTAGAGTGATTATCTTCATTCTCAGCCCACAGAGAACAGGTTACATTCATTTAAGAAATGGTGTATGTATTAAGAGGATCTATCCGTGAAGTCATTCAACAACTGTTTCAATGAACAACATTTCTGTTGAAGGGTGGCACAGACATTAGGTGAGGGTGAGGGTCCGAACCTGGATCATTGGCTATGATATTTCAGAAAAGCATTCTTCTAAGAGAAAGCGTAACTTATAAAGTCCTCTTCTTCAAAATAGATACAATAGTTACAAACATCAAGCAAAGTGTTCAGTCTCACTCTTTGTTGTTCTCTTACAAGCCACCTCCCAAGTTAATTGTTTATGTTTCTTTTGGCTGTATAAATATTTTTGAAATATATAAGCTGTTCTGAAAATGATAGATTAGTGTAAAAGTATCAAATAAATTATCCTACTAATAGAGAGGCTGATAGGAGAGGCATGATTTCAAGACCATTATGTGGTACCCAGCAAGATTGTCAGCTACAAACAAGCAGAAAGTATATATGGATTGTACAACATTGGACCTATTTCTCCAATGACCAAATTAGAGATACCACAAATTTCCAATTCCTCATACTCTAGAATTTGAATCGATTAGGATATGTTGGTAATGTTAATTTTCATATTAAGAGATTAAGAAAAAGTAATTGTTACTTCCTGTTATTTTTGTTGTTAGAGGTAGAATTATGTTAGTGTGGGTTTCTTGCTTATTCTAGGGTGTAGTTTTGCTCCTTATGTAGGTGTTTTCCATCTATTATCCTTTGTAGGACTTGATTTGTGGAAAGATACTGTATAAATTTGGTTTTGTCATGGAATACCTTGGTTTCTCCATCTATGGTAATTGAGAGTTTTGCTGGGTATAGTAGCCTGGGCTTGCATTTGTATTCTCTTAGGGTCTGTATGACATTTGTCCAGGATCTTCTAGATTTCATAGTCTAAGGTGAGAAGTCTGGTGTAATTCTGATAGGCCTGCCTTTATATGTTACTTGACCTTTTTCCCTTACTGCTTTTAAAAGTTCTTTGTTTAGTGCATTTGGTGTTTTTATTATTATGTGACAGGAAGAATTTCTTTTCTTGTCCAATCTATTTGGAGTTCTGTAGGCTTCTTGTATGCTCGTGGGCATCTCTTTCTTTGGGTTAGAGAAGTTTTCTTCTATAATTTTGCTGAAGATATTTACTGGCCCTTTAAGTTGGAGGCCTTCCCTCTCATCTATACCTATTATCCTTAGGTTTGGTCTTCTCATTGTGTCCTGGACTTCCTGAATGTTTTGGGTTAGGAGCTTTCCAGTTTTTTTGCATTTTCTTTGACATTGTGTCAATGTTTTCTATGGTATCTTCTGCCCCTGAGATTCCCTATTCTGTCTCTTGGTGATGCTCGCATCTATGACTCCTGGTCTCTTTCCAACATTTTCTATCTTCAGAGTTATATCCCTTTGTGATTTCTTTATTGTTTCTATTTCAATTTTTAGATCCTGGATGGTGTTGTTCATTCCCTTCACCTGTTTGATTGTGTTTTCCTGTAGTTCTTTAAGGGATTTTTGTGTTTCCTCTTTAAGGGCTTCTAGCTGTTTACCTGTGTTTTCTTTAAGGGAGTTATTTATGTCCTTCTTAATGTCTTCTATCATCATCATGAGAAGTGATTTTGGATCTTAATCTTGCTTTTCCTGTATGATCGTGTGTCCAGGGCTTGCTATGGTGGGAGAATTAGGTTCTGATGATGCCAAGTAACCTTGGTTTCTATTGCTTCTTTTCTTTTTTTTTTTCTTTTATTAGATATTTTCTTTATTAACATGTCATATTTCCCAGTTTCCCCTCCAAAAAAAAGAACAAACCCCTGTTCCCTCCCCTCTCCCCTGCTCGCCACCCCACCCTCTCCCACTTACTGGCCCTGGCATTCCCCTACATTGGGGCACAGAACCTTCACAGGGCTGAGGGCCTCTCCTCCCTTTGATGAGCAACTTGGCCATCCTCTACTATACACATGCTGCCGCGCAATCAGTACAACCATGTGTACTCCTTGGTTGGTGGTTTAGTCCCTGGGAGCTCTGAGGGTACTAGTTAGTTCATACTGTTGTTCATCCTAAGGGGCTGCAAACCCTTCAGCTCCTTTGGTCCTTTCTCTTGCTCCTTCATTTGGGGTCCCTGTACTCAGTTCAATGGATGGCTGTGAGCCTCTACTTCTGTATTAGTTGGGTACTGTCAGAGCCTCTCAGGAGACAGATATATCAGGCTGGATTGTACTTCTTTCAGTCTCTGCTCCATAGTTAGTCTCTGCAACTCCTTACATGGGTATTTTGTTCCCCCTTTTAAAAAGGAATGAAGTGCCCACATTTTGGTCTTCCTTCTTGAGTTTCTTTTGGTTTGTTGATTGTACTTCATGTATTCTGATCTTCTAGGCTAATAACCACTTATCAGAGAGTGCATACCATGTGTGTTATTTTGGGATTGGGTTACCTCACTCAGGATGATTCTTCAGATCCATCCATTTCTCTAAGAATTTCATAAATTCATTGTTTTTAATAGCTGAGTAGTACTCCATTGTGAAGATATACAGCAGTTTATTTATCCATTCCTCTGTTGGGGGACATCTGGGTTGTTTCCAATTTGCCTCCCACCATCTGGTTATCTCTAGTGCTACCTGCTCTGATTAAATCTGGGCCCTGCCCTTTCTATGATCCTGGTTGAGTCAGAACTCCTCAAAGTCAAGCTGTCTCTGTGATCCTGTGATTCTGGGATCCTCTGATCCTGGGCAGTCGAGCTCCCTCAGGGTGTTGTGGGACTGGCTACAAAATTTGTGCACAAGTTCTGCTCATTAGACAGCCCCAGACAGACTGGAAGCAACCCATGCCACTGGGCTGTCAGAGTTCCTGAGTGCCTTGTTGCCGCTGGTCCCAGTTACTCCTGGTGTTGGGACAAATATCATTTCCTCCTCACCTCTGATCCTATGATCCTAGGCCATGAACACTTTTCTTACCTGTGTCAACCTCAAAATGTATATGCAGGGCTTAGACCCAATATTTCACATACCAATGTAAATGCCATTATGTTATTCTATTACCTAAACTCTTGACATAAACACTTGGTTCAGAATAATCTGACACTTCTGTAAACATACATTTAGCCATGGCAAAAGTTAGTCACTTTTATAAATGTTATTGTGATCTTTTTCTATTTGAGCTTTTTTTCAAGTTATGGTTTTAAAGAGTAAGACTATTATTTCATCCAAATAAAAGGGATTTCAAGCAGTTCAGTCTCTTCCCATTTCTTCTCACATTATGCTCAATCTAACCTTCATACTCTGTTGGCATCTTCATTTCAGAGAAATTCCTTCACACTAGTAGAGAAATCCAAGGATGCTAATATAAGCACTTCACAATCAGGCAACTCTCACTCTGTACATTAAGCACTTAAAATCCCCTAATGATAACTGCTTGCTAATCAGACAAACTATAAAGTCCACAACACCTAAACCCTTTTCTGACTACAGTGTGTCATTATATCTGAACTTCAAGCAGCCTAATTCAGAGTATACGAGAAAAGGAGAATGATAATTTTCTTCATATTAGATTTAGTATTTAAATTTTATAGCCTATTGTAAAACTAAATATATTTTAGCTATCTTGTCAGCTTAACATGGCATCTATTATTAGTGGCAGCAAGGAGAGGGTATACCAATGCAAAGTGAGAGGAGTTATTCAGTTCATGAAAACAATGACTATGGTAGAGTAAGCATGCATTTCATGTGCAAAAGAAACAGAGAAAACATTGATTATATTGGGTCACCAGATTGTAAAGCAATGGTTTTAAAAGGTATAAGACTACAGATGTTCGGACCAGCTTAGAGGCCCACATGATACATGTTCTGTAAGGATATAGACAGCACTGGCAGTGTGCCTCAAATAACCAATACCCTCCTGATGGCCAATATGGAGGCCTGGAGATCAAGATGTATCACTATGGTGTAGCTACTGTTATGAATAACCAATGTATAAACTTAAGGTCACAGATCATGGTAAATAAGAGTAGCCAAGAAATATGACCTAACTTAGTATGGGAGAAAATTGCACAGTTCCCCTCAATATCTTGGCACCAAGCTGGTGGCCAAACATCAAGTATTTATGTACCAAAATACCTTTCTATTCAGCTTTCTCTGGATATGATTGACTCATATCTATAAGGCATCTATGAAGAAAAGTACTGCAAAATTATTTTAGAAAATAAGGAATTTGGATCCCATAATCCTCAATGAAGAATATTTTAGTATTAAAATTGTAATCAAAATTGTGTCTCTGTGGTTCATCATAGCCCTCAAAAAAGGTTTACTCTGTCCAGATGGCTGCTCTTCATATACATCTAAAGAAGTAACGCTTTCCCTATAAAAATAAGAAAAATATATTTAGTTGGAAAACTAAAGCCTACAAGATAAACAGATACCTGTAAAAGTACATATATGGATTATTGGATGTGAATAAGAGCACTGAACATCTAAAAACATAAAAAAAGAGAAATATTAGCATGACTATAACCATTCAACAAAGGACAAGCACATCATTTTTAAAATGTACAGAACATGGTAATGAACTACTTAAAGATGAAAGAGTTAGCCAATTTTGTGTTGAAGATCTAGAGCTAATGTTAATCTAGAGCTAGCCATATTTTACCAACAATACTTCCCAGTCCTCACTTGTTGATTCTCCCATTGCCCCAAAGTCTTCTGATAATATTCTCATTTCCTTCTCTAGAAGCATGTTGACTGCTTTTAATTGTTATAATATCACACCATCTTGAAATACGTCCTAAAAATTTGTTGTCTTAAACATAAAAGTGATGGGGAATGTGTTCTTTGATGTGATCACAGTTCTAATTTCATGTCCATGAAATATTTCAGTATAGCTCAAACATATTTAAAACATTACAGATTTCATCTAAAAGAAAGTCAGTTAACAAGAGTACAATTACAAAATAATTGAATGACATGGAAGATGAAATCCCCAGTGTAAGTAAATTTTAGCAGGCATTCAACCCAGGGATAGTTTATATTTAAAATTTAAAGAGACATTTAGAATATTAAGTCACTAAAACAGGTGGGGTTAGAATTATATTATTGTACCTTTTCTGTGCATGTTAATCAATTTCTCCAAAGGCTCCATCTTCTCATCTTCAACTATTAATTAATTTAATTGGTGAATTCTATTTTTTCTTCTGTCTGTCATATAACAACATATTCTCAAGCACTTTAGTACGTGCTTATATACACTGGTTGTTATAGTTACTATTAGTATATTAGCAGGAATGTGAGACTAGGAGTGATGATAGTCATACTAGAATATAGGATACTGGAATTATTTAGTAGTATTTACACATCATTTGATTCAATATAACCTAGGAAGAAATATTAGTAAGGAAAAATAAGGATTTTTTTTTTCCTTTTTGTCGGTTTCCGGTGGTATGCGGTTTGGCTAAAGGATTTGTGGACTTGATTACTTATCTGATTTTTAACCTTAAGTAATTTTTAAGTTTCCACATTATAGCTATCTCCTGTGACCTTAAGAGTTTGCAGGTAGTATGACATCTTTCATTTTAATAAGAAGAAAAAGGAAAGACTCAATTTAATCTCTATCTTACAAAAAACTTCCTTGCAAAATTTAACTATATTCAAGATGCATTTTATCCCCATGACATATTTTCCTGGCAAACAGTGATTAATGTAAAGTAATTTAAAGTAAAAATGTTGAATGAAAAAAAAAAGGGGAGAAAAACACAGTGACATAAGAAGCACTTGAAGTAAAGAAAATGTTTCTTTATTGTGAATTTTATTTTAAGCTCCCAATTATAATTTTCATTGACAATATAATAAGGACTAAATGCTGAGTTGCTGTTAATTTTTAATGCTTCTTATGTTGTTTAATACACTGTATAATTTGGCACTGAATCTTTTAGTAGAATTAAGCTTTGACATCCTTTGCACTCATGTACTCTAGATTAATATTTTAATCAATGAGAACCTCTTTCACTTTACCCAACTAGTATTTCATTACAAATTTTATATAACAATATAGATTTTAAAAACCCTTTCCATTTCCAAACATGAAAATTTGATTTTGTAAAGAGACAATCATTTTGTGTACAATCCCTGGCTTGAAGACAGAATGTAGATAAAGCAATAAAAATAAGAGTGGCAAGAACCAGTTTAACAGAGGTGGTGGTCTCTGAAGGCATGGAGGCTTCATTATGTGAGGTGGCAATTTCAGAGGAGGAGCTCCTGGGAATCACGGCAGACATCATAGAAGAGGCAACATGACACAGAGATGTGGAGGTGCTAAAAGTGGTGGAATTGGCTATCCATACACACGTGGCCCCGTTTTTCCTGGCCAAGGTGGTTACTCAAACAGATGAAACTACAACAAAGGTTGAATGCCCAACAGAGGGAACTATAACAAGAGCGTCAGAGGATAACAAAATAATCATGGCTGCAAAAATCAGTCTCAGAGCTACAACTAGTGGAAGAAGGGTCAATTCTGAAGTCAGGAGCCATGGAGTCAGCATTATCACCAAAGTTACTATTGAATACCCAAATAAAATGAACTGGTATATATATAATCTCCAAGAAAAAAAAAGATAATCAGAGATAGAAGTAATATGACTTCCATACTTACTTTAGGCAGTAGATTTTCCTGTGATTTAAAAAATGTCACTACTCTAATAATACTATAAATGAAACAATATTTTCTGTAAGGATGTGTTATTTCTTACTCCATTTAAGATCTTGAGAGTTCCCCCGCACAAGGTAGTGCTTGTACCGAATGTCTCTGCAATTTTTACCTTGAGTTGAAGATGCTTTTCTTAAGATCTAGCTGATTAAGACCAGTTGATGTTTATAAATAGTTAGCTAGCATTCATCCCCTTAGGAGTGTGTGGGTGTCTGTCTTGTCTGGATTTCAAATAGTGATCAAGAATTATAATTAGAGTATAGCTATGGTCTCATGAATATTCAATATTCCATAAAAAGAATTAACTTGAGCCAAAGATCAATTACATGAAAGTTGATAAACTATTTTAGCGAGAATGATATTTCCAGGGAACAAGTCCATGTACGTAAGAAATGTCATTTCCTTTACTTCTTTCTGTAATTCAAATTAATCATTTGATATGATAGCAGAAAATGTAATGGAGGCCAATTTTCATTATTTTCCAATCATGTTAGGTTAAGCTCTATCTTAGCCTGTCTTCATCTTCTCTACTCTATTATTTTTTCTTAGAGCAGATTTAAAGCTTTGGACAGGTGTTGAAGGAGCTTGCTGTGACTCGCACAATATTGTTCCCTAGAAGAAGCTTCCAGTACAACTTTTGCATCTTGTGTGATATAACTCTCCTATTGGATCTTTGCCCTGTCTAATTAAGAAAGTTTGGTGTCTGTTGCCAGCAGTCTATCTTCACAAGGGGTCCCTAGCTCTTCTATCAATAATGGTTCACTCTGGCTTAGGGTGTTGAGTTAAAATATATTTGAATAATATATATGTCTCTGCTGTTCACTTCTACACAGGAAAGCAATAGGAGTGTACCATAGCAGGCAAATATATTTAAGAAATCTATCTTAGACTCTAGATGCTGGTCTATTCTTTTCTTGCATATGATGGGAGGAAGGAAAACTGCGGGTTGTATGTGTCAGACAAAAATTATATCAGAATTCTTCTTATATGGTAAAACTCTCCTTCCATTTGGAAATAGTATCCCTTTTGGCATATAACTCTGGAGAGTGTAGGAAATTTTGGTGTTCTCACTGTTTTCTCTTCATCTCTACCTTCATTCACTCTGTTAATCAGGCAGAGTAAGGGAAAATGGCAATAATATAAGCTTCTAGAAAAAAAATATGTTCCAATGTTTTTCTGTATCATATAATCAAACATCTTTGAATGTTAGCATGTACATGAGGTTTGATTAGACGTACTCCACATACCATAATTCTATTAGAAATCATAGTTGATATCACACACATATAACATGTGTTATAATCACATATACACATATATATATAAGAAAAATAATCAAATAAAAGAGGCTGGGAATGAGGAGCTGGGCATGAGAAGGGATCAAAGGAGGGTAGCTAGAAGTGGGGTGGAGGGAGAAAAGAGGTGGTCATGGAGAGTGATGTAACCTTATTTCAATTATAAACAAAATTATAAGTACATATTTGAATTAATAAATCATTACTGTATATAGAATGAATATAGTACACTTAAATATTGAAAATAGCTGAAATCCCTTCTTATTTTAATTTTTAATTTTATCCAATGTGATGAAAATTGATAGTTTGGAAAACTGAGACAAACACAAAAGGTGACAGAGAAATGGACACTTGGACCCAGCACCTTGTTACGTAAGCTTTTATTCCTTGAGGTTCATTTTTACCAGTAATCATTTTGTCCATATAAAGCTTTCCAACTACTCCTAATTGTCTTGTTGAATTGTGCTTTTTATTCATAGCCTCAGTATTTTGTTTTTTTGAGACTTTATCATTTCTCTTTACATGTAGAAATCTGTAACTGTGGTTCATCAATAGTGAAAAAGTGGATTGTTATTGCTTTTACATTCCTGGAACCTTAAAATATAGTTCCCAACTTTTCTAATTAATGAGATTAATGGCGAGTTCCAAAAGAAAAAGCTTGTCAGAGTCATTTGACAAGAAGCTTGGGTCTTCAACAACTTTGGAGCTGAGAGCAAAGAGCATATAGATACGTGGACAAGAACAAGGTTAACATGGTTTATCTTTCAAGGTTATGAAGCAGAGACTAGGTTCACAGAGGTCAATATTTAAAACATCAGTCACAGAAAGCATGAGGTAATTTCTGGCTGAGGTATGCTGAGGCTGTGTGATGATTAAGAACAGTACAAGTGCTCACTCTTAGCCCATTGTACACACAGGGCATTATTCAACACATACAAGACTGTTCACTTTACAGACATTTTATATACTGCTTAGTGTGAAATATTTGAGATGAATAATAATATGGTTTATATTTTAGAAGCCATTTGTGGAAATCATTTAGTACATCAGGAATAAGTTTTCTTTTCTACCCTATGTTATTTTGGGGAGTCTTTGATTATACAGAGAAATGAGTAATATAACCTCTACTAGGTAACTGTGTACTAAATCTAGAGTTCTGGTTTTATAAAGCCATATGTCTAGTTCCTAAAGCCAATGGAGCATGAACTTAACCCTTCATATGTGCCATACTTCTGGTCCAAGTTCATGTTTACAGATAATGTTTTTACTAAAACTCCAAAACTAAGGAAGACTATCTCTTACTTTTCATAATGCCTACTCACTTCAAACTGTATTTGGGGAAACAAGTACTCTGCTTCTATTTCTACTCCGTGTTTTCCACCTAGGTCATCCTTGTCTTCCAGACATTCCTTAATATTATCTTGAACAAATAGCTACCAAAGGTCTGTGAACCTCCTATGTCATTTAATAATGGTCCACTATTTCATAAACTCAAGCGAAGTCCATTACCCCATTTTATAAGTATTTTCTTCTCAAGTGTAGTCACTTTTGTCAAACCTATGAATAACTTTTATATGATTTCACCACTTGTCCAAAGGTAGTTTTCACTAGTCTCTTAATATACAATGATTCAAGATTATCATTGCTTGTCTTCAAAAGAATGCCCTCATCAATTCCCAACATTCTCTATACTCTTGAGCATTATTAATAGTATGGAAGTAGAACATAACTAAAGATCACAACTTTTGTGTTGCAAACCAATTGTGTTGCAAACCATACTTTATGATACCTGGAATATATAGCACTGGAAATTTGTCATTATAGTACCTCAGATGAACCCCAAGAGTAGTCTAATATGTTATCAGCTGTGATAATCACAGGATTTGAGTTCCTGTACAACAGCATGAAGATGAACTTTCATGAATTCGTGCTGTTTAGATGAATTAATGATTTTATACTATTCCTTATTTGATTCAAATAAATTCAAAAGGAAACTTTTTTGCAGGGGTTTCTTTTTTGTTTGTTTGTTTGGTTTTGGTTTTGGTTTTTCGAGACAGGGTGTTTCTGTATAGCTCTGGCTGTCCTGGAATTCACTCTGTAAACCAAGCTGGCCTCGAACTCAGAAATCTGCCTGTCTCTGCCTCCCAAGTGCTGGGATTAAAGGCATGCACCACTGCCCCAGCAAAAGGAAACTTTTAAGAGATGGTTTTAGTTGTTTTGCTAGAAAGATTTAATAAGTCAGAATCAAAAATAGAATATGCCCATTCTTCATAGAATAGGGAGTAAAGTAATAAGAAAACAGTCAACTTTCACAATTACACTAAAAAGATATAGGCTTCAGACAAATTTGTGATGAAAGAAAAACATTCATTTTAGGTCACATATAAGGACCTAAGATATGCACTAAGACAAAGTGAGGCCATGTGAAATTGTTGCTTTGAACTTCTACTGAGCTTATGGAATGGAACACTGCTTTGAACTTATTATCAACATCTTCTGTAACTCCGCCTTTATACAACATTTTATCTTAGAGGAAATATTCTAAAGAAATTTTGTCTAAGAAGGTATAAAAGGGCCTGAGAAAAGGAATAAAGAGTGCTATCTGGAACTGTGGCCCACTCAGTAACCAAATATATGTATGTGATTTGTGCTGCTCTACCTGATCTACCAAATGTATATATGTATATGTCTGTGTGTGTGTGTGTGTGTGTGTGTGTGTGTGTGTGTGTGTGTGTGTGTGTGTGTAGGTATATTTGTATATATTAAGTATGCAGAATCTTTGTGGAGTTAATAAGACAGTCGATCAGGCATGACCAGAATGTATCTCTCTCTCTCTCTCTCTCTCTCTCTCTCTCTCTCTCTCTCTCTCTCTCTCTCTCTCTCTGTGTGTGTGTGTGTGTGTGTGTGTACGCGTGTGTGTATGGGTGTGTGTCTGTGGGTATTACCTGTATAAAATACTTTAATTATTGTTCTTTCTTTTTTCTCTATTTTAAAAAAAGAGTTGATTGCCTGGTCAATGAGATGTCCATGAGCAAGAGAGAAAAGAAAGCAGTGCTTATTGGCACAAAATAGTAAGAAAAGTTACAGCGTAAGAAACTAGTGCTTATGAAAGCACAAATAGTATGATTATAAGGACAGGGGTCATCAGTCTTTGACCTACATCTGATGATGTGATCCACCCAATACTGTTTTCCTCCTAAAAGTTGGGGCTGGCCCCTAGCAATTATCTCATGTACAATACTTCCACTGTTCCCTTCCTCCACTCATCCTAGTCCCTGCTACCTCTCCCTTCCCCAGATCTATGTGCCTTCCATTTCTATTTAGAAATGAGCTGCGAAGAAACAACAGCCAAGCATAATAAAAGAGGATACAAGTAAGACAAGCCCTCCTATCAAGGCTGGACAAGGTAACTCAATAGAAGGAAAGGAGTCCCAAGAGTAGGCAAAAGAGTCAAAGACAGACACACCTGTGCCGCTGTTAGAAGTCCCCAAACAAAAACAAAACTGAAACAAAACAGAACAAACGCCACCAAACAAACAGCCATAACATGCAAAGGATGTAGAACAGATGTAGCTTTAGTCTCTGTGAGCCCGTGTGATCCCTTCTTAGTTGATTTTGTGGGCCATGTTCTCCTGGAGTCCTCCATCCCCTCTGACATCTACAGTCTTTCCTTAACATTTCGTTTTTGCTAAAGATTAATTTATCTTGATATAATTGCATTTATTTATTATACCTTTCATTTTTCTTCTAACAAACATGACATCAATAAAATTCAAGTGACATGACTGTTCAGAGTCACCAAAATTAAATTTCTATCCTTTCCATTTTAGCTTAAAAATTAAAAACTATATTTTTTATTTAAATCACACTAGTATTAACTTCATTTAAGTTCACAGAACCATGATTTTGTTTTCCACACAGCAAAAGAAATATAGGCAGCTGGAATATAAAAGTAGGCAGATTAGACTGGATAAACATTAATAATATTTAATGAACCCCACCTCATTTTTAGCACATTATTTTTTAACACAGAACAAAAGTTATGGGTGGGTTGTTTACTTGTTTTATATTTCACATTCTTAGGAGAAATATATGCAACTAATTAACATGCTCAGAAAAGAAAACCACTCACGTGGAAAATGAAATTTGAAAAACAATGCACATTTATTTCTGCTCTAGCAGTGCAATAAGGGAATGACACTTCATTTTCCCAATGATGTTAGTTTCTGGTTCTTGAGTACTGCTAGTCCCTGTAAGTTAGGCTGACTGTTATGAATGTAGATGATGTTCATGTTTAAAATTGCTACAATTTATATTGCATGTTGAAATTGTAGTATAAATTGGGTATATTTATATATTTTCTTTTTTCTCTCATTTCACTGTATTTAAATAAAGGAGAGCATTTATCTTCTTTAACAGTAACTAGCATAGATGAGCCCAAGAGTGAAAAACATCCATGGAAATCTCTCTCTCTCTCTCTGTCTGTCTTTCTGTCTATCTTTGTCTCTCTTTTTCTCTCTGTTTCTCCTCTCATTAAATCTATCCAATATGTTTATTAAATAGATAGGAAGATAGAGATTATAGATATATTCTGAGATAGATACATATAAATAAGTATTGATAGATAGATAGATAGATAGATAGATAGATAGATAGATAGATAGATAGATAGATAGGCAGGCAGGCAGGCAGGCAGGCTGGCAGCCAGACAAGCAGATAGACAGACAGACAGACAGACAGACAGACAGACAGACAGACAGACAGATAGATAGACAGACAATAGATTTTTTTTAAAGATGTTACATGCTTTTCTTTTTCCCAAAGTTTCTTTGGTTAGATGAGATCTTATGTCACAAGTGAGAAAATAAGCCACATCTTGTCCCGTATTAATATTCCCACTCCAATCCATGACTACTGAGATTAGTTGAGAACTAGATGTATGCGTCAAGCATACCAGATAACATTAGGTATTTTGAGATGATACAAAACATGTCACATGCATTCTGTACATCTAAGCTATGATTTTCTTTCTTTTTTTTTAATTTTTGTTAGATATTTTCTTTATTTACATTTCAAATGTTATCTCCTTTTCTAGTTTCCCCTCCGAAAAACACTTATGCCATCCCTCCTCCACTGATCACCAATCCACTACTTCCACTTTCCTGTCCTGGCATTCCCCTAAACTGAGGCATTGAGACTTCACAGGACTAAGGGCCTCTCCTCCTATTGGTGTCCAACAAGGCTACCCTCTGCTATATATGTGGCTAGAGCCATGGTTCCTTCCATGTGTACTCATTTGTTGGTGGTTTATTCCCTGGAAGCTCTGGGAGTACCAGTTGTTTCATATTGTTTTTCTTCCAATGGAGCTACAAACCCCTTCAGCTCCTTGGGTCCTTTCTCTAGCTCCTCTACTGGGGACCCTGTGCTCAATCCAATGGTTGGCTGCAAGCCTCACACCAGTCAGAATGGCTAAGATTAAAAGCTCAGGTGACAGTAGATGCTGGCAAGGATATGAAGAAAGCAGAACACTAACCTCCATTTTTGGTGGGATTGCAACCTAAGCTATGATTTTCAAATTGTCATTGGGAGTTGACTAGTGTTCCCATCATCAGAAAAGTGAGGTGTACTGAGTGCACTCAACTCAAAGGAAGAGGAATCCATAGATACTATAATACACTGTAGATAGAAATACACTTATAACATAACCTAGAAATGAAAGTCCAGCAAGGTTTAAACTTACTCTATTTTTAATCTAATTAAATAGTCAAACTTACTATTTTAAAATACAATTTGATTTGAGATTATCTTATATTAAATGGAAACCATGGTTATTATTAGGAATTCTGTTTTTCCTTGCCTTCATCTCTTATACTTTTCTGCCTTATCCATGCCTTCCCCATCTTTACCCTACTCTCTTTTCCTTTTCCATGCACTTACTTTTCCTCTCACTTCCTTGCCTTTTCTCTTCTCTTCTCTTTTCTCCTTCTTCTTCTTCTTCTTCTTCTTCTTCTTCTTCTTCTTCTTCTTCTTCTTCTTCTTCTTCTTCTTCTTTTTTCTTCTTCTTCTTCTTCTTCTTCTTCTTCTTCTTCTTCTTCTTCTTCTTCTTCTTCTTCTTCTTCTTCTCTTCTTCTTCCTCCTCTTCCTCCTCCTCTTCTGTGTGTCTAGTTACAGAACATACAGCTTTCTCTGTCTGCTTTTGATAACCAACAAATTCCATGTTTCAAACTGAAAATTCCAGATTATTGGTTCCATTGAATTATAATTTTTAATTAAATTGATAGATTTATTTTACAAAGCAAATAAAAGATGTGGTCAAAACATCTGATAGGAGTCTAAGCAGAATACTTCATCTTCTTAAATAGATCTAAATGATTATAAAACAATGGTCCAAGAGATTCAAAGTTACTGTCCATTATTACATTGCTCATTTAAGATCTGTGAGCTTCCCTAGGTTCTCTGAGTTTACTACATTCTTAAAAAAGCTCAAATGACCTCTCCTAAATCTTGATCTGACATGAAATAGAAAGTTTGTGTCTAACATACAAAAAAAGTTTGTTCTGAGTTGCACAGCTATCCACTACCAAGGATAAGAGCTGCACCAGAGATCTGTAGCTTACCTTCACAGGCTACGCAAGTGTAGAATATCTGTCTTTTGAGGAATAGAAGTTACATTTACAAGCTCTGTATTGCTGGACAAAAACCTCCATCCTGACAAATAATTTCTGTGTCACTGGACCATGCTTTTGAAAGGTTAGTTTACTTAATTTTACTAATTCAGATAACAAACTCTCTGCAAGAATTTTGAAATCATTCCTCAGTCGTGTGCTGGCCATACTAAAGGAGCTGCTACTCTTGGCCTCAATGTAAACAAATCTGTAGGTTTTAACATACTCAACTAGGGCTCATATGTGAGCAAGTTACTCTGCTCCCCACTGAATAGTGAGTGAGTTTTAATAATTAATTACTAATGAGAACCTCAATTGTGTGGGAAAATATTCAGGATAAAACTTCGAAATTGTATTAAGAGTGACCAATGTTTGGCCTCTTTTCATAGAATCTTAATTGAACAATAAGTAGTTATCCCAAACCAATCATGGGCTCTAGAGGGAGTATGGGAGAGATGATAATTGCTATATTAGACTGATTGATTAAGGTTGTGAAAAGTTATTATTGTGGGGGTGAAAGGTCACAAATTTTTGTTGTACTTGGTTTAATTTGAATTCTGTCAATAAAAGGAGAAATAATTGTGGTACTCACATTTTATAAAAATTCATTCTCTCTTCCAATTAATGCCTTTGTCATTCTGTAAGCAATTAATTCAGAAATAAATTACTGCCTGTAGCCATCATAGAAAAATTGCCTTATATTTTTTTCTAGTATTTTTTCCCCTTGAAGTCAGTCTACCAGTATAAACTACCACCAACTAAATACAAAGAATTTTAAGGTATAAAGTTATTTTGTATACTTAGTAACTGTGATCATTAAACATTTAAGAGAATATTTATTAATTGTCTATTATAAACTATGAAAACATTTATATAAATAGTGTTATATTCTGTATAAAATTATTTTAATTTACTGTAATAGATGTTACTAAGATTTACACCATTTACTCCTGCACTGTAAAAAGCAAAATTAATGGTCATAGGCTGCAAAATATGTGCCACTTTATAAAGATCTTAAAGCTATAGTGAATATGGTTTCATCTCTTTTTCTTTACTTAGCTTGTTTGGGTTTTTAGCTTATTTTTCTTTTTGTTTTTGTTTTCTGTTTTTACATTGATCAACTAATAAAATGAGTCTAGTTAGTTATGTGCCAATAGTGTTACTCAAAATCTTTTTTAAATATCACCTATTAATTTTGCCCAGTTTTCTAATTGGTATACCATCAGATAGTTTTTATATGGGATAGAATTACATCTATGCATATGTAATTACATCTATGTGTTACATAATTGTTCATTGAACCACCAGGGCTAAAGCTTTTTCTTATGTCTCAAGGGTGGTTATTCTGTTGTTCTTTACCATTTCATGGCGAAATTATTAGCTATGTAAATGTGTGACATTCATAACTAGAGGTGTTAATAAGGCCCCTTTGGAGATTCAGCCATAATTAGCAGCAATTAACCAGGAAAGTAAGACTATATATATATATGTGTGTGTGTGTGTGTGTGTGTGTGTGTGTGAGAGAGAGAGAGAAAGAGAGAGAGAAAGAGAGAGAGAGAGAGAGAGAGAGAGTTTGTGTATGCATGTGCTATCACACATGAAGCGAAATAGGAATAAAACTAAAAATGGCACTTCAAAGCCAGATTGAATATTTTTCTAGTTCTCCTTTCAATGTGTGCTAGCCACATAACCTTGATCAACTGGGATAACCTCTGAGTTCTCTTTTTTAATTGTCCAAAGGCAAGACAAGGTGATTGGGACATTCAATTACACCAAAATTCCCAGCATAGCTCCTGCATGAAACCAAGGCTCAGCCGCTCTTAGTTTCCTCTTCTTTTTTCTCTCGTCCTCCTCCTGTGTTAATGGGTAATAATCAGTATCATCCTTAAGTTGTTCTAAAATGTGGCTCTAGGCATGAGGCTGTGTTTTAAAGTACATATACAAAAATAAAGCTAAGCCCTTGGGAGATGCTGTGTGGTGTCATAATGCGTAAGCGGGTGATAACATCTCAGTTTATACTAGGATAGTAATAGTGAAATCTCATAGGATGATGTCTCTTCAAGGCTTTCAGGAACCATTATTCTCCATAGGAAAGATATGCTTTATACTCTTTGCCTTTAATGTGTCTCATTACACCTTTCAAACATATACATTTCATTACACGCTTCCATTAAAGCAACTCATTTTAACCTTCAAATATGTGCATCTCATTACATCTCCTTTAAGCATCTTTACATATTTCCGTTCGTGGGTTTCATTAAAGCCTTTCCCTTGTATATCTTATTACTAAATTACTTTCATGTATGTTATTATAACCTATATTTCTCATTTCATTACTTAAACATGCACATCTCATTACACCTTTCTATTTATGCATCTCATTACACTCCTCAAGAATGTGTATCATATTACATCTTTCTCCTTTGCATATCGTTACATTTGTCCAATTATGCATCTCATTATGCCCTTTTACTTCTGCATTTTATTATACTCTTTCTTTTATCCATGCCATTACATTACTTAAACATGGGTATCTAAGTGAGCCTCTTTCACACACCATTTTATACATATCTTATATGCTGCCTCCTTTCTGATACGTCCTTTTGCTCATAACCACAAAATATAGGATTATTGGTCTGAAAGATTGACTGAATTGAATATTTCATCACTTCATTACACATTTAGAACATGTTACACTCATACTTTAAGTTCTTCATGAGACTTTTCTATCAAAATGTTAGAAAAAGGTGACAAAGTATCATTCTTCTGCCAAGCAACTAATCACATAGAAGCCTTCAAAGAATGGCGGCTCCTCAGAGATAGCCTGTAGCCCTATTATGAGCCTTTCATACTCTCTCCCAGTAAACCCTTCATGCGCTCCACTTAGCTCTGTGCTGTGACTCATCCTGTGCTTGATTCCTTTCCTATTTTGATCACATCCATCTTAGGAGGTCCTCAGTATTTCCTGATAGTCATCTTCAGTCTCAAATGGAATTCCCCTGAATGTTTGTTTTTCTTCCAGTTATGACTTTTCCTCTACACAAATATCTTTTTCCCTGGGGCAAAAGAAGTCTTTGAAATAAATTGAGAAGTCAAATACACAACCAAATGGCCTATGTGATATGTTATATAAATTCACTTATTATCTTTGTAATTTGGCTGTACTGCAATTCAAGGAAAAAAATTAAAGCATCAATACTCACAATGGTTTAATTGCATGGTTTTGTTATCAAAAATGGCATAAACCATGCTGGGAACATTTCATATATTGACATTTTAATCAGATTTTACCAACAAGGAATCCATGGTAAACTAAATAATACAATCAAAATTCTAAAATATGAAATGTAAACCAGGATACTCCCTACTAAGTATAGTTAGTTGCCAGAGAACATTCATATACTGTCAATTCCTTAGCTGCAACACACCCTTGACAGGGAGGGAAAATAGGATTGGCAGGTGTAATTTAGTTTAATTTCACAGTGTGCTCTGTGAAAACCTGATAAAAGTGCTACCTTCTTTGAATCACTTAATGTAGCATCAACAGGACTTGAAAGTGGTTTTCACATGCACACAAAGACACAGATAGATGTTAGACCTGAGAAGTAGAGAAAATACTTTAAAATTCAGCATGAGTTTTCAATTTTTTATTTATATGTTGACATTAAAAAATATTTTTGGCAGATGAAAACACGTGTGTGTGTGTGTGTGTGTGTGTGTGTGTGTGTGTGTAGAATGGTAAGTCAATGGGAAAACTTGGAGAATCAAATTTTAAAAAGTAGAAATGGTAATAAATTTGAGAATATATGGATAAATATGCATATGTATATACATGTACATATATATATATTCATCCACATATGAGGGAGAGAGAGAGAGAGAGACAGAGAGACAGAGAGAGAGAAGCAATCATTGTTCCAGCTATGTACAAATTAGGAAAGAAGATGCCTAACACTGGGCAATACCTAGTCATAAAGATGATGGACCAGATAGCAACTGTAGAACTGAATATGGAAGTAAAGGAAAAATTCCTCTGCTTAATTCTCATCTCTGGCCAGGCTTTTGCCCAAGAACAGCGGGATGATAAGGAGTATTCTTGTGACACATGCCGCCGCTGTCTTCCAACTCTTTAGCTTTGAAGAGACATAATCTGAAGTACCTGATTATGAAGAAAGAATATAAACATAGCTGGCATATATTCTCTTCCTGTTATGTTTAACATGTCCCAACCAATATCAATTCATAATTTCCACATTATAACTCCGCCTTTTGCTTATAATCAAATTACTTGCTGTAGTAATCTGCTTAAAAGCGAAGTTTCTCTTACAATTTAATGAAATTTCCCAGCATTTATTTGTGAATTTTACTTTCAAATACTACCTGGCCTCTGTGAAGTTAGGATCCTGCAGGTATTTTTCTCCTATTTTATCTATACACTCATACATCTGACATTAAGTAGTTGCTTAATAGCAATTAAAGATGTAAAGCAGAACACAACTCTAGGATAATCAAATTATAAGACAGGCAGATGCATGACACACTCAATTAAGGACCAGTGTGGGACTTGGGTCAAAAATGAAAATAAGAACAACAAAAGAAAGTGAAGAAAACGTAAGAATATGAATATTTTTCTTAGAGAGATGACAGTAGCTGGAGGTGGCCATAGAGTATTACATGAATATGTCACAAAGTAGAAAACTGAAATGAGCATCAATTCACTATTATTTAAATATTCAAGTATTAGTTAGTTTCATGTATTATTTAAGGTGCAGTAGACTATATGTTATTGAGCACATTGACCATATATGGTTTCTAGACCTGTTATTAAAAGCTTAAGGTAAGTAGGTAAGGAGACCTAATCTAACAGAAATTAGTTGTCTTACAATTTTTAGATCTTGGATATCTACAATCAAGATTTTAAGGACCTTGTCCTCTTCGGGATGCTAGGAGAAACTTGTTGACTCTTCCTGCCTCATCCATTCTGGTTTATCCCAAAGATTCCTGTCACTAGTTGCCTTCTAGTTTTGTCACCACAATCTCTCCTGCTATCTCAATTTCCTCAGTTTTCTTCCCCATATGTATCTCTCTGTAGGTCATGTCTTTTCATAAGAATAGCAGTCAATGGATTTGGGCCCCATTCTAATATACCTGGCCTCCATTTTGGCCTAGTGAGAGTTTTCAAAGTATCTACTTCCCAATGAGATAAAAAGACTTGTGGGTCGAGGCAGCTATTAGGTGAATGTCACTCAACAAGAGATCATGTTATAAAAAAATCCAAAAGCATCTTCTCTGACTAAACCAAGACCTAGCAGTATAGTCTCTGCTGTATACATGTTGGGAGCCTCATATCAGCTGGTATATGCAGCCTAGTTGGTGGTCCAATGTTTGAGAGATCTCAGGGGTCTAGGTTAATTGAGACTACTGGTCCTCCTACAAGGTCACCCTCCTCCTCAGCTTCCTCCAGCCTTTCTCTAATTCTACCACAAGGGTCAGGAGCTTCTGTCAATTTGTTGGGTACAAATATCTACATCTGACTCTTTCAGCTGCTTGTTGGGTTTTCTGGAGTACAGTCATGATAGGTGCCTTTTTGTAAGTGCTCCATAGATGCACCTAAGTCTCAAGAGACTGAAGGCCTCAGGAAGTTCAGAAGTCTGGTTTGGTGGAGGGTGAGGGTGGGGACATCCTGATAGAAACAAGTGGTTGGGGAAGTGGTATGGGATGTGGAACAGTTGGAGGATTGATGGGAGTGGGGGAATAAAGTCTGGAGTGTAAATCAATCAATAAATAAATAACCAAAAAAGAACAAGCTGTAAAATAAAAATAAAAATAAAAATAAAGAGGTACTATCCAAAAATCAAAAAGCAAGTTAAAACAAGAAGAACATGCATACTTTATAAAAAAAATTTTTAGAGAATTTGATTCAAAATCTCACTTATGAATAATTTTTGTTCTACGACAAAAAAACAAATAAACAAAGAAAACAAAACAAAACAAATTCACTGGACTAAATTGCTATTTCCATTCCCTTATGCTTTATACAGGCACACTGCCGTAAATTCTGACAAGAACCATTTACACAATACTACCTGAGTATTGAATGAGTCTGCCCTCACTACAATTTTGTACTATTTGTCACTGTAAATCATACACTATGGTTTCTTCCTTCTCTTCTTCCTGCTTTTCTTCTCTAATTTAAAAATGTTTATTGTATTATAAAATGTGTGTCTAAGTGTATATGTGTCTATGTTTGTGTGTCTGTGTGTGTGTATGTGTATTCATAAATACATTCCCATTAATGTTTAAAATTCCATTTGAGTTTGAGTTAGAAGCAGCAGTGAGACTTCGGAAATGTATGAAAAGAACATAAGTCAGATCTCTTCAGGTGCAGTTATTGTTCTTAAATGCTAAGGCATCTCTCCATTACCTACTGCTCTTTCTCCTCCCTCTTCCTCCACTTCCCTTTTCCTTTCTTATTCTAGTCCCCCAACTCTTCTTCTTCATAAGTCTCCTCCATTCTCTCCTTTCTCCCTCCTTTCCTCAATTACTCCATCATTCTTTTGCCTGATCTCTATCTGATACTCATATATTCTCTGCCTCTCTTACCTTTTAGTTTCTAATAAGGTGAACAATCTATGTTTTCCTGTTTCTGGATCTATCACTGAGCAACTATTACCATCAACAAGCAGTGGTACTTAAAATGAATAGAAATGTGTGAATGTATGATATGGAATAATGATTTAGTTCTTAATATTGAGTGGTAATTGAAATTATTTTAAGGAAATAACTATTTACTAATCATTTATCAAGACGCTTGAATTTTATTTTTAAATGAGAAAGGAATATAGAACAATATAGATGGACTATATTTTACACACCTTGTTTTCACTAAGGTTCACTAAGAACAGGCAATGACTTCAGTCTTTCATTGCAGATTTTGTTGTGATTGTGTAACTTTTAGTTTTAATTCTTACTTGTAACATGTTTAGTTTGAGGGCATTTTATTATTTTGCTTTGATCAATGTTTGAAAATCTAGATTACTTGGAAGTTCTTGGTAGTTTCCACACACAAACATCACAAACACACATACACGCACACAAACACACACACACACACACACACACACACACAGAGAGAGAGAGAGAGAGAGAGAGAGAGATTTTGAGAAATAGATCTATACAACTCATTTCTATGTACTCAATAAGAAAATGAATGTCTATAAAAGCTACCTAGATCTTTGTCTTTGTCTTAACATATCTACCATCACCCACAACATATAATGCAATCATTTTATTTTAGGAATCAATATTTATTAATTTACCTAATAAAATATAGTAAATTGCAATTAGAATCTTGAACACAGAAAAATCAAATGCTGTAAGTATAAATTACATTCACTAGAAGGCTAAGTCCATTATGTATCCTTATTATTTTGTTTCTAATGAATGTTATATCAAAACATCTACATCTATTAAGAGCTGCACTCTCTTAATAAATATAAGAAAGGATTTAGAAAGGCTAAATTTGAAGTATTTTATAAACAGAAATATGGTATAGCCTATTTTTTAATTTGTCAAAATTATTTTATCTCTAAGAACAGCAAGTAAATACATGGTTATTTCTGCTTCTTACAAGGTGAAATAAATGTCTCTGGTTATGAGCAAACAAATTAAGAGTGTTCATTAAGGTCACTCCATGGAGTTTACCTATAATGCTAGGGACTAGGAAATAAGAGGAGTCTGGAAAAACAATATTTAGAAGTGGCCATGTGGCAATGTAACACAGAAGTACTTGGTTAGGCCTAAACATTAAAGTAAAATAATTTTTTTGCATATTATACTGATTAATAACATTTCTTATGCAGCTAATACGTGTTTCACATAGTCTCATTTTCTAAGAGACAATAGGAGGCAAAGGGAAGGCAACAGAGAATTAAAGGCATTTTTATATGTAAAGGCATAGAGGTAGACGGTATAAGTTTCAAAATATATTA
Source organism: Mastomys coucha (assembly GCF_008632895.1). Taxonomy (NCBI): domain Eukaryota; kingdom Metazoa; phylum Chordata; class Mammalia; order Rodentia; family Muridae; genus Mastomys; species Mastomys coucha. The sequence goes on along the minus strand of NW_022196911.1, from coordinate 34,398,107 downwards.
TCTGCCCACTAGAGCACAAGGCCACAACCTTACTGTACTCTAGTACTTGCTCTTAATTTTAGGATTCCATAAAGCAAACAATTTTTCTTTTAAAATCTCTACTGTGAATGCATTATTTTATGTTAAGGAAATGTTTTTTATACATTTATTCATTTAAAAATTAAATATGTGCTTAATCTGTTAGCTTTTATACATTTATAAGCATGCCTACTGTGAGAACAATAGCCAAATCACATGCAGTTTTTTAAACCCTACTATTTAATGTAGCTTGAGGCCAAAATATGAGATTCATTTAATGGATAGTCTCAACTGAATTCTCAAACAGTTACAAGAAGATGTATATGGATGGGAATGTGACTGTTTGTGTTTGTAATTATAGGTAATATAATGAATTCTGATAAAACACTGTTTCTTAACCTTCACAATGCTGCTACACTTTTATATAGTCTTTCATGTTGTGGTTACTCCCAACCATGAAATTATTTTTTGTTGCTACTTCATAGCTGTAATTTTGATAACTTTTTGAATTGTCATGTAAACACCTGTGTCTGCTGAAGGTGTTAGGTGACATCTATGAAAGGGTTGTTTGAATCCCCCCACCCCCAACCAAAGGGATCATGACACACAGATGTGATAAAACTCTACATAGATATAAATATATGAAAAATGGAAGAAGTGAGTCTACTGAAAGAGTTAAATTTAAGACTTGTGCTGGCTAATGAAAAAATTGCAGGTTTGAGGAAAACACAGTGGACCAAGGTTGAGCATGTCCAGATGGGCCTGGGCAGGGGCAGGCAAGCTGTTGGGACATTCTGGGAACTAGCAGGCCAGGAAGATGTGGAAGAGAAAGCATGCAAAGATATGTCCGGGTGAGCCCTGGCACGACCCAACTAAGTAATGGGTCATCTGGTCCTATTAGATGTGGTTTAAGGTCAGCCAGATGCTCTGTTGACTCAGATTACCACACTTAGGAATTTTCCATCCTGATCTGCACGTACACTAGCTGATATTTGAATTAGCCAATCATGTATAGCCACACCAATTCCTTTGTTCCTTCAGACCTTTTCCCTATATAAACCCCTAACCCCTGAGCCTCATGGTCAATTCCTCTATCTCCTGTGTGAGATACATGTCGATCCGGAGAGTTCCGATATTAAACTGCCTCATGTGTTTACATCAAGACAGTCTCTCATGATTCCTTGAGTGCATGTCCTCTCGAGATTTGAGTGGGGGTCTCCCCACGGGGGTCTTTCACTACTTCATAGGCTCATATAACCTTCCGTTGTACTTGATTAATATTTTTATTCCAAAACAAAGGCCAAACAGATAAATAATACAATACTTGATTTAAATCATTATAGCTACATTTAAATTCACAGTTCAAAGTATAGACTTACTGGTTTCCTAAGAATTGGCAGCTAGCTACATTCACTCCTATGATGGTTTGTAAAACAGTTTCTGAAGAGTGTAGGATAACGTGATTCCATTCTCATTAAAAAGGGAAAAATAACTCTAAAATGACAGCACGATCACTCATTGTTTGAACAAATATCTGTACTATACCAGAGATGATCAAAATATTGTCCTCTATAGCTCACCTTTTCGTAAGCTATTTCAGCAAGCTATATTAGATGCTGCATAGGCCAGTTGTACACTATATTAGAATGTGATTTGCATGATAGAAAGAAAAGGTAGCTGTGATTAGGATGAGGAGTGTAGATTCCCAAACTGTAAGAGTGTGCTTTAGACAAGATAAACTTTGGGAACAACATGAGATTTGAGTAGAGACTTTTTTTAACTTAACATATTTTTTTTAATTAACTTATTTATTTTTTACACTCCATATTATATTCCCCACCCCTGTCCATATACCGACTGACTGACTGTTCTACATCTCATTCCACCTCCTGTACCCCTGTCTCCATGTGAATGTCCTCACCCCCCCCCAACCCCACCTGACCTCTAAACTCCTGGGGCCTCCAGTCTCTTGAGAGTTAGGTGCATCATCTCTGAGTAAACACAGACCCCACAGCCCTCTATTGTATGTTTGTTGGAGCCCATATCAGCTGGTCTATGCTGCCTGTTTGGTGGTCCAGTGTTTGAGAAATCTGGGGTGTCCAAATTAATTGAGACTGCTGGTCCTCCTACAGGATCGCCCTTCTCTTCAGCTTCTTTCGGCCCTCCCTAATTCAACAACAGGTGTCAGCTCTTTCTGTCCATTGGTTGGGTGCAAATAGCTGCATCTGACTCTTACAGCTGCTTATTGGGTCTTCCAGAGTGCACTCATTATTAGGTTCCTTTTTATGAGCGCTCCACAGCCTCCGTAATAGTGTCAGGCGTTGGGACCTCCCCTTGAGCTGGATCCCACTTTGGGCCTGTCACTGGACCTTCTTTTCCTCAGACTCCTCTCCATTTCTGTCCCTGTAATTCTTTCAAACAGGAACAATTATGGGTCAGAGATATGACTGTGGGATGGCAACCTCCTCACTCACTTGATGTCCTGTCAGCCTGCTGGAGGTGGGCTCTATAAGTTCCCTCTCCCTACTGTCAGGCATTTCATCTAAGGTTCCTCCCTTTGAGTCCTGAGAGTCTCTCACCTCCCAGGTCTCTGATGCATTCTGGTGGGTGCCCCCAACCTCCTATCTTCTGAGATTGCCTGTTTCCATTCTTTTGGCTGGCCCTCAGGGCTTCAGTTCTTTTCCCTCACCCAATACCAGATCAGGTTCCCCTCTCCCCCACTACCCCTCCCTCCCACAGTTTCCCTCCCAGATCCCCCCTCCCTCCCCACTTGTTACTGCCTTCTTCTCTCTCCCATGTGGGACTGAGGCATCCTTACTTGGGCATTTCAGCTTGTTGACCTTTTTGAGTTTTGTGGACTTTATCTTGGGTATTTTGTACTTTGAGGTTTTGTTGTGGTTGTTTTTGTTGTTGCTTTTGTTTTTTGTATATTTTTGTTTTGGGGGGGTTGTTTGTTTGTTTGTTTTGTTTGTTTTTGGCTAATATCCACTTATTAGTGAGTACTTAAGTGGTAAAATAAAATACAGTGGATAAAATGGGTTGATTCCTAATTTCAGTTTAAGGAAAGCTAACTTTAAATTCAAAGATTCTATTACAGAGGGCTGTGTGGCTCATCAATTAACTTGAAAAAGATGCCTAACAAAGCTCATTTGTCTCGAATGTTTTAGTATTAACAAGATCCTCAGTTCAATGAAAACTGAGATGATGGGTTCCCCTGCAGAGCAATCTATGACAGGGAGAGCAGAATCCAAAAGGGCCAATGCTGGAAGGTTTTGAACTATGATATGTCTTTTATAACATGCTAATGATGGTCATTTTCACTAGAAGAAAAAGATGAAATGGTTTGAAGGTTCTAATGGGAAATTCTAATTAGAACAGTTTTCTTTCTCTCTCTCTCTTTCTCTCTCTCTCTCTCTCTCTCTCTCTCTCTCTCTCTCTCTTTCTTTCTTTCTTTCTTTCTTTCTGATTTTTATCATAATTTCCCGGAATGTCATAATAGATGGAGGCAGAGGTGTAGTTAGGAAGGTAGTAGTCTTCTCAATGGTAATCTGATACATAAATATGCTATATCATATATTGCCTGGACTAATAAAAATGAAATGCAAACTGTAAATTAAAGTATAAAAATGTATTGGCATACTCCATTGAAAGCTTCAAGCTTTACATCACAAATATAGAATGTCAATATTCCCTGTAAAACAAAGAGGGAACATTTCTCCTCTTGTTTTTGTTTGTTTGTTTGTTTGTTTTTGTTTTGTATTTGTTTTTCAAATCCTGCTAGATCTCTAATAGTCCTGGCTGTGGAGGCAACTCCTTAATTATCCACCTTTCCCTGACCATCTACCCACTCTGTATGTCCTCTGCTTTCAAATTTCTTCTTTTGATGTAATTGTGTTAACACAAGATTTACCTTCCTGTCCTTATTTTCATTTTGCACAAAATTACATACTTAGCTACTTGAAGTCAGGGTGATACTAGATATGTTTCATAGTAGTGCAACTTATCCCATCATAATTAGACAATAAGAGTCAGATGATATTTTAAATGTAACATTAGCAAGATCTCCTTGCTGATTAGATGTGGGAAGTGAGAGAGAAAAGATAAACACATAGCTCTTTATCTTGAGAATCTAAAAATAGGTGCTATGCAGCAAATAGATAGACCATAACTCAAAGTCATGGATCATATCCAGATTAGAAAGGTGTGTTTAGTAAGTGTGAGTATATAGACAGTCTTAAACAAGTAGACTAGATAGCCAAGTGAACACCACAATAATGAGAATAAACGAGTTTCATAATTTGAACAAAAGCTCATTCTACTAGAATATATCAAAGGGAAAAATATTAAGGATTGAGTAATGAAATGGGAGAAAATTCAAGACATTTTTTTATATATATCTGTGAGGCCACAACCTAAGGAAAGGTATCAATGAATGTAGTAATTAACTGTGCCCAATGTGATGTCAAGGTGAGAAGCAAGGTGTGACTATTAGATTTTTCTACTTAGAAGGCATTGGTGACCCTGACAAGAGCAATTTCAATGGAACTGTGGGCATGACCAGTCAGAGAAGAATTGAAAACAGTGAATAAAGATAACTGACTTGAGGAATAGGATTACTATAAAGAAAGTACCAGGCTGAATAGATGGCCTAAAAGAAGAAAGGGTTTTAGTATCTCAAAAATAAAATAAAATTATTCAGACTGTATAAAACGACTAGAAGAGAGCAAACATCTGATGAGGAAGCGTTGCTGGAATTACATTCCTGAACAGAAAAGCAGATGTATCACATCCCTATCTCAAAGCATCAGATAAGAAGGGAATTTTGACTGCAGGTATGAAATTAAAGTAGGTGGCCCCATGAGGCCATGCAAGTATTGAGAATTTCTCTTTAAAGTTGTCAGCGAAGTGGAAAGTACTCTTTATATGAATGAAAGTAAAATGATGAAATATAATACTAGAATGTGAAAGTAGAAAGAAATGCAAAGGCCCCTTTGAAACTAGAATTGAGAGGGAGGGATATGAGCCATGAGGAATTAGTCCAATTGAGAAAGGACAGCTGCAACAGAGGCTCTGGTGTCATGGGCGATTAAGATTGACCCACAGTTTATCAGCCTCTTCTACATGAGAGACAAATGCAGTTCAGTAAAGCTGAATTACCCATGGAGAAGAACTATGCCCTATTCCCTCTTTGGTGTTTTGGACCATGTGAAGAAGTAAGAATGCTTACCTCAACTTTGACAAAGACTAAATACATTTGCATGTTTGTACAAGTATCCTATAAAGTTGGTAAGCCTTGGTGTCCCCTAGTCACCAAGAAAGGAAGGATTTAATGAACATAACTGTTATATTTTCCAACATAAATGGGATCTTCTTTCTCTGGTACATGTAACTGTGACAGATTATGGAAGATAAAGATATAACAATTATAAGGATAGATTATATGGATAAAACAAACTTCTAACTGATCTAATTAAAACACTAACAAATATATCCAATTGTAACATTCTTAGGTATGATGATCTTTCAGTATGATCTTCTGCTTCCTCTAATATTTCTATACTACACTTGGCCTTATGATATCCACTGTAACAAAACACCTTACTCACATTTTACCACAGCTCGACAATGAATCAGAGATTGACAATATCAAAAATTCTGGAGACATACTAATTGTAAGATAAAAATGGGTATCTTATTGGAAAGATAACCATTTTGTGATGCAGTTAACAATTGCCTTCAAAGTCTGAAAGTACATCTTGCCTCACTCTATCAAGGACTGTCATAGGAGCCAGAGCTGTCATGTTCAAAGGGACGCTCCTTTGAGACCTGGCACACTGTCTTTGGTGAAGTCTGGTATCACAGTGGATTAGTTTTTCCGTTTCTTTCCAGCTCCTTTTCCCTTTCTCATACACAACCTGTCTGTCTCTGCTTTATTTCCACCAGGCTGGAGAAAATGAACTAAGGGAGAGGCGCAGAGGAAGTTGACAGGGGATCTATTCCTGACCAGCATTTGTTATATATTCTCTAGCAGATAAGGAAACATGTCAGAGGATGGCCAGCATTTGTAATCTCTCCAGACAAATCCCGTCTTGATTTGGATGAAGTTGAAAGAAATTTAACCTTCAAAAAAGTTATACTTGGATGTGGCTTTTGAATGTCAGCCAATCCTGTGTGATTACCTTTCCAACAAAAATTGAGGATTCTCCACATTTAACATAATGTGGGTTTTTGTTTTTTTGTAGGCAACCATAGAAAGATGAAATATATAAAAAAAATAAATTTATTCTTAGACATTTGGGTTATACTGGTACAAGCTTTTTCATCTTTAGCATTATTGACATTTTGGATCACATACTTCTGTGTTGTGAGGAGCTGTCTCTCAGCACTCTCCACTCCTGTAAACAAAGATTCTTCTACATACTGCCAAATGTCCCCTGGGAGGCAGAATTCCCTGTTTAGTATCACTCTTCAACTAGAAAAGCAAATTTATATTACATATTGATGTTCTATATTTTATACTCTTTTCATTTACTATATTTTTCTATTGAAGTGAGACCACAGAGGACCAATTATATACAGTCATCCTTTATCTTTCCATATATTGTATAGATGGAATTTTGCAAATTCCTATACTCAAAAGTATGCAAACATTTGTGATCTGCAGAAAGTATTTTGCCCTTCCCTATTAGTTGGTTTCTCCATGCTTATTATTGACAGGTATAGTAAATACACAGTCATAGGATGGTTATGTATCATTGAATGGCCAAAATAAAAATTTCAATGTTTGGTGTGAAAATGCATGCATATTTAATATATTTAATTACATTCAAATAGCATTAATACTGAAATTATATATATATTATACATATATAAATTTCAGAATACTGAAATTATATATATATGTATATATATATATATATATATATATATATATATATATACCCCTATTGTTTCCTAAGTGATGAATAAATATAGAGATCATGCTTTTATCTTGACCAAATCATTGAAAGGCATTAAAACACAAGATCAAATTCTACTGAAATTGGTATTTATTGTTTATATTTTTCTTTCTCCTATCACACTATTGAGATGTTTCACAGGATAGATATCACACATTCTAGTGTTAATTTCCTCAGAAATTAGGCATAGCTTGGTCAACATAGGCTATTAGACACTGAAAGGATTATACAGAGTTCTACCTTGAAACATGAAGCTGAACTATATATTGTCTATAGCGCTTGGGGCTTCAGGGAGGGTTCAATGTATAATATCTGTCTCAAATTTGTTCTGGAGCACTTAGATAGTCCTGAGAAACCCAATCAAATTGGGATAGTGCTTGCCAAAATGATTTCATCTCTTACAATGACTACTTTCAAAATTATGATGCTACATCAATGAATAACTCTACTGAGTAAATAAGCAATGTATCAGTATTTTAATGGATAAAGAAATGTGATATTGAATTAAGCAAATGGTAACTAAATATTTAGATTTATTTATAATTAATATAACTTTTAATTATCAACCATGATCAGCTCTCTTTTTTAGAATAAATCTTCCTCTCTCCTTCTATGGGTATATATATACATATATATATATATATATGTATATATATATATATATATACACATATGTATATATGTACACATATATACATATGTGTATATATATACACACACACACACACTGGGAGGGGTAGTAAAGAGGAACTTGAAAAGGTAAGTGTTCCTTGGTAGTGGTAGCCTCTGCTTGTAGTTCCAGTGTTCAAGAGGCAGAAGCAGGCAGCTGTCTGTGAATGTGAGACTACTCTGGTCTACAGAGTGTGTTCCAGGACAGCCAGAACTACATGATAAAACTGTGTCTCAAAAACAATCCTGGGTGGAGGGAAGGAGAATGATGCGATTGTGTTAAATTCAGAAGTATGAAATGAAAAGTAAAAGATGTCTTATGAATTGAGCCTGGTTTCACAGGCTCACAATATTTCAATGTTATCTACTTCATAAGCTAAATCAGGAAGATCACAAATTTAAGGTTTGTCTGGGATACAGACTGGTTACAATGTCAGGCAGGAAATTTAATGAAGTCCCATTTCAAAATATAATTTAAAACAAGAAGGGAGATATAACTCAATGAGATCTTCCCTAGTATATACAAGTTGAATCTCTATTAACATAGCCACTCTCAGTCATATGTATATGTATATTTATGTATGTATGTATATATACACATAGATATATAGTGTGACTGATGTTTATATATATTGATGTATTTCTGAGTTTTTATACAATTTCATATATATGTGTACATATACATGTAGACATATATATGTATAAAGAGAAGACAGGCTTCAACATGTGAGAACAATTTGAACACACAGCATTTCTGTCAGTTGTTATCCATTGCAATGTTATGCCTTTGTTTCCTTTACTCGCTGATATGTGCTGCCTCGTAAATAGTAAGACACAGATTCAGACATGATTTCATGTCATTTTGAGGCAATAATTTTCTTCAAACAGAATCTATAACTATTTTAAAGTTTATTTTACAGTTAGGCAAACTAACACACTATTTTATATCATGTGTTTAAATTTTTCCTTTGTGGCCTCCCCAAAACTTTACCTTCTCTCTTAAGGCTGATCTGCTTGCCTCAGTCTTTGTCACGCACATATACGTTTTTCCTTCACTTCGGAAAGGTAGGTCGCTCATTTGGCTTTGACTCTCCCCAGCAATTCAAGCTTGTCTCCCCAGTGACAGTCTGCCTTCTGTTGTTTCTGGTTAGTACCCAGCTGTCCATCTGACAGGAGTTCCACTCGTGATGGTTTATTTCTGTTTTGAAAGCAAGGTCTCTTTGACTGTGAATTTTACCTCTGTAATGCTCTTAGGAATCAGAGTCCCAGTTCCCATCCTATTGTAGCTTGCTGAAGTTGGCATGAGGAAATTGTTTTGCCTAATTCAGAAAGGTGAGCATTTTTTCTGTGCCTTGGTGATTAAGCTTATGTAAGTGTGAGAAGGTATGGAGCCATCTGGTAAGGTCCCTGCCATCAAGCCTTCCTCATCACATGAAATGTAGCCTCAGATACTAAACTAAAATAACCCTTTCTTCCCTCAGGTTGTTTCTGACAGGTATTTTACAACAGCAATTGAGCAAAGTAAGAAACATCCCCAACGTAACCCTCTCATGTTAGTATAACTACTACTTGGATGTTAGTTAGCTTGAATGTGCTCCAGTGCTCTCACTAATCTACATTTCCTCTGCCATTTATCTTTTTAAAATCAGTTCGATTATTTACATTGACCAACTTCATTAATTTTTATGATTCAACATGCTATTGAGTCATTTATATGGGATTTTTGATGTTGAGGGAATAAAATATGTGTATGTGTGTATGTGTGTGTGTGTGTGTATATGTGTGTGTGTGTGTGTGTGTGTGTGTGTGTGTG
>NW_022196911.1:34387250-34388537 GCF_008632895.1 Mastomys coucha | reverse complement strand
AAAAAAAAAAAAAAAAAATTTCTGCCTGTTTTTTTTTATATGCGGACAATACATATTGGATGCACTATGATGTAATTATTCAGAAATTTCAGATGTGTTGCTAGAATGCCTTATAACATGATCCCCTTTCTCCAAAGCTAGTTGCTAGGTCATGTTTGATTGTTAATTTAAAAAATTATATGGAAATTGTGATGAAAAGATACCCAGTAAACTGTAGGGCAGTGGTCTGTTCAGGCAACTTAGGCTCAGTTGAGTAATAGGCCTTGAACTCTGGAGCTCTAGTGGGCGGTTTCTGCCTGCAGGAGGCAGAAGGAGTTTGGCTATAACTATTGAATCTTTGTCTCTTGCTTCTGTCACAACCCCTCACAGCTGCTCCGGCAGATGTGTGCTCTATCAGGCAGACATTGCCCTAAGTTCCCAGCATTCTAGCTGAACCCTACCCCCAATCATCTGACCAAAACCAAGTATGCCTTGCCCCAAAGAAAGATTGTTACGCCCCATACAATATAAGGGGTGACTTGCCCCATCCCCTCACTCTTGCTCTTTGTCTCCCCTCTTGCCTCTTTTCTTCCTCTCTTGCCCTCTTCCTCCAATCTCTTGCTCTTTGTTTCCTCTCTTACATTCTTCCTCTCTTTCCTGCTCTTTATTCTTTTCTCTTGCCTTCTTCCTCTCTTGCTTTCTTCCTCTCTTGTCTCTCTCTCTCTCCTCTTTTCCTCTCCTTTCCTTCTCTCTACTTGACTGGCCTATTTTCTCTTTCCTATAATAAAATATCTCATTTATAATTGTTTCCTTTTTGATTAACATGCCCTGCCATAGGCCTCAGTTGCAGAGAGAGACCGAGGCTGCAGCAGCGAGCCACTAGGCCCCACAGTAAACCATTAAATGTTGCAGTTATACCCCATTAACTAATAAAGATTCTTTCTATACATTTCCAATCAATATATGTAAGCTTTGGGTGCACTGCTGAGACTGAAATTGTTCAAAACATACTTTGTATTTAGCCAGGGACTCATGGCTCAAAGGTGCTTGTCAGTCACTTCTTCATTTGTATATATGTGTACAAGACAACTTGAGATAATTGTACATTAAATAGGCTTTTTAGGCCTTGTTACATTCTTGTCTGGTTTCACATGCTATATGTGACTGGTTGGTATAATCTGTGGTCTGTTCTGCTGTCACGGACTGGGATTTCTCGCGGAGTCCCTGTTCCGTGGGACACGGGATTCTGGCCAGGTGGGCACGGGATTCGGCTTTGACAAACAGACTATACACGGGTGGTGTAAAATC
>NW_022196911.1:34380566-34386722 GCF_008632895.1 Mastomys coucha | reverse complement strand
TATTATGCCTTACAATGCTGGAGGCTGTTAGTATCAATGGCTTAACATTCCAAGCCAGGGTTAGGCTATGAGGTTGGAACATTGATGAAGGTCAGAAAGCAAAGTCCGAATTTTCTCTCGCTAGCTGTAAGAATATGATATCTTTGGTGAGTTCCTAGCACACAAGTACGAAGACATATCTGGGCCACCTCTGAGTTTGGGGTGCCAGGCAACAATGCGGAGGCAGGAGGCTGACTTTCCTTGAAGTTTTCGCCTCAAATACCGCCATCACGCAGGTGTGCGTGACATTCTGCTTCCATCAGCAAATCAGATAATTTTCCCATGTTTTTCTTTACATAAAGTCATCCTGTGGGTATTCAGCTTGCTCTTATTGGTTTTAAGTCATGATGTAATTTAATATTCTTGTACAGGAATTCTAATCCAACAGCATGGTTGCTCTTGCAAGGTATCACATCCATAGATATTCTAGGCCTATGCGATCTGGCTGGCTAGAGATACATTCTAGATTGCAGTAAGATTTGGCTGGAATAAAGATGAGCATTAGTGTATACTTTTAATCCAAAACAATGATGTCTAAGTGGAATGCAGTTCAGTTGAGTTCTGGCAATGCAGTAGAGTTCTGTTGAATTCCTTTCAATTTGTACAATGAGAGGAGACAGTTTTACTGCTACAGTTTTACAGCAAAAGTTTGCAAGTGAAGACAGATTGAGTCAGAGAATCAGAAGGATCCAGACAATTGGAACAGATTGCCAGGCTTACTTTGAGATCAAATAGAGCACATTAGTGGGAATCCAAGAGAAGACATTTAGAATCAGTTAGTCAGAGTGGAGAGTTTTGTTGTTGGTGGTGGTAGTTTTGTTTGTTTGTTTGTTTGGTTGGTTTTGGCTTTTAGTTTTTTGGTGATTTGTTTTGTTTTATTTTTCCCCCAGAACAGTTGTGTTGAACAAGCTAGACAGAGTTCACAAGAAACAAGAAAGGAAAAACTTTCTTGTTTCTGCAGTAAGCTTCTGAGATGACAATTATAGCTGGTGAATAAAAGTTACTTTTCCATTTAAAAAAATTACCTAATATCCTCTTTTATATGCAACAAACTCAGTTGTTGCAGAGGATAACTTTTAATCTCTCTGATGACCAGTGTTTATCACTACCACCTTACTTCATTTTTGCAGTGCTGTGGATCAAGTCAATGACTTTGTTCTTGTTAAGCACGCAGTGTAGTATCTCAGGTAGATCTTCAGGTATCGCTGGCTATTTCTTACACGAGTCCCTGAGAATGATTAACATGATTCTTTATCCTTGAGCTTGGGAAAGAAAATGACCATTATAAATATATTAAATTACTATCAAAATAACTAAAGAATTTCTTATACTGACCAAAATGTAGTCTTATGTTGGCATTGATGTACGTATGAACTGTTTATCCTATCTTTCTTGCACTTTCAACTTGAATTTTCTCTCTCAAAGCTTCTATGATGAGCTGATTTTAACATCTACTGTTTCCTTTCAATCTTCAATGAAATCAGTTTCAATCATGCAAATGTTCTTTTTCAAACAGTTAAAGGAAAACTATTAAAATTATCTTTCCAATGGAGAAAATAATAACGTTTAAATCCTCACCTAAAATGATTTTGCAGGCTATCTGAAAGTTTTTCTACAACTGTCTTCTATATTTAACTGGGAATATATTTTCCACTTCCCTCTTCTTCCTTCATACAGGAATATCCTTTTCAAACTCAGAATTTGTTTGCTGTGTGTGTACTATCTGCTATCTCTCTCTCCTATGACTATATTCCATATAAACCATAAATATTGTTAACTATGACATGATACATAAAAATTTTAACAATAGTACTACTAATTTACATATTTTTCAAACTGACTAGCAAACAGATGATGATTTATAATCACTTTTAGAAGGTATTCTAAAACAACCCATAAGAAAGGACATCAATAAATAGATACTTTCAGGAATTCAAATTAAGTTTAAGAAAAAATAAAATGGCTGAATTGATGCAATTAGAAAAGCATTTGCTGCCAGTATTGAACTCTGTGCTTAGAAGATTCTGCATAATAATGTTATGGTTAAACTAAGAAAAGAAATAAGAAAAAAATCCAGCATCTTATTACTTGGGAGACAGCCAAAAGATTGTTGGCACATATAAGCAGGCCCTTAAACATACAAGATGTAGGAATTAATTACCCTAATCTATTAATTTTCTTCTTTTCAACTCAGGGAGTGAACCAATTTTTCATGGTTCTTATTAATTAATTTCAGGAAAATTTCATATTTCAGGCCTCAATAATTTTTACCAATTTTGTTGAAGGAAAAAATAGAAAATAGTTCTTCATTTTGTGGCAAACTACCTTAAAATAAGTGGTGCTATTGTAGGTTGGTTTCTGAAATTCAAATTTAAATTTAACAGGAAACAAAATTTTAAAATAGGTACAATATTATCATTTAAAATAATTATGCATATCTCAAATTTACATTGTGATTGAACTATGTATCTTCAATAATACAGTTATTTAATCCTCACATTTCTCACTAGGGTTTATCAGACTTTTCCCTACTACAGACTTTCTGACTCTGTTACTGAATCTAGATTTTTCTTCTCATTGGCCCCCTATACATTTAGCTTTCTATTCTCTACATTAGCTTATAGCAGAATAGACATTACCTTACAGCAGTCCTATTATTACTGATTGAAAATATCTATAACCATTTGGTAGTCAGTATTTCAGCTACCAGTTTGTAAAGTTGGACTTTATATAAGGGCACTTTAAATATTTCAATCTTTTCATTTTTGTGTCTTGTCTTGTGTGAGATTTAGTTGTGTCTGCCCTTCCATCATGGGTTATTAATTTAGTCATCATGTTTTTTTTTCCAAGAGAATAACAGTATAACAAATATGTTTCAACTTTTAACAGTAAGTAAGGCATTCTCAAGAGAGAATTTTCTTACTTTCCTGATTTTTCCAGTCAACATGTTAACATGTTTGCTTGAAGAATAAAGGACTATGGCACCCTAATTTAAAATGCTATGATGGGAGGGGGAGGGGGAACAGGGAAGGCAGCATCAGTGTCTGGAATACAAATGTATATCTGTTTAAATTTTATTACAAAACAATGGCTAATAATCAACTGGAGAATTTATTTGGAATCAAGAGACAGAAAAATTTTAATGTTGGACAGGAAAATGGAAGTTAGTGAAACATTTCAAGTTTGATTTCTCAAAGTATATTAGTGACAGGCCAATATCTATCTTATCTAAACAGATTTCTATGGCTTTCTTTTGTTTCCAAATTAAAATATCCATCTAAACAGGGTCTCTAGTACTCAAATGTGTAGTGAATTTATCTCAAGTTATTTCATGGAGATTTGTATAAGTAAGGGGAACATTCAAGAATAATATACTTAAGTGATCAATTTTGCTTGGTAAAGAAAAATAATGACAGACATATTAGATAAACATAAAGGTATTGGTAGTCCTAGCATATAGGAATTTAAATAATGTTTGTAGAACTTTACTCACAATTGAATTGTGGATCAAAATTAGTGTGTTAAATAAAACTAGAAAAGCACTATTAAAGACATTCTTCCCTTGATGTACCTAAGGATATTCAAGGTCATCTTAGTATACAATTATCTCTTTGATTCTGCTCTTGAAATTATATTCTTTTTCTTTCAAATTAGAAATTTCAAAATTTGAGCAATTGTTCCTAGCAGGAAACTAGATGCCAATTGACCATACAATTTTTAATTTTTATTTTAAGTTGAACCAAATGCATTCTTTTATCCATTTCCTTCACCTCTCACCACATTCTTCTTGTTGTTTCAAACAATAATAAATATTTCTATAAGTTTTATATATATGTGATACTATATAGAATATATACTATATATATGAAATACTTATATAAATTTTATTTCTAATTAGATATCAAAGATATTGTTCAAAATTCTGAGTTCCCCTTCTAAAAAACAGTGTTATTAACAACTGTAATTGGATAATATTGATATTTTAGGATTGTTAGGAATACTCAAGATACAATTCAGAGACCACATGAAGCTCACTTAAGAAGATCACAGCGTGGATACTTTGGTCCTTCTTAGAACAGGGATCATAATATCCATGGGAAGAGATACAGAGACAAAGATTGGAGCAGAAACTGAAGGAAAGGCCATCCAGTGACTGTTGCAACTGGGGATCCATCCCATATACAGTTACCAAACCCAGACATTATTGTGGATGCCAACAAGTGCTTGCTGACAGGACCCTGATATAGCTGTCTCCTGAGAGGCTCTGCCAGTGACTGATAAATACAGAGAGTAGATGCTCTTAGCCATCCATTGGACAGAGCAGAGTCCCCAATGTAGGAGCTAGAGAAAGCACCCAAGGAGCTGAAGGGGTTTTCAGTCCCAGAGGAGGAACAACAACATGAATCAACCTGTATCCCCAGAGCTCTCAGGTATGAAACCATCAACCAAAGAGTACACATGAAGGGACCATGGCTCCAGCTACATATGTAGCAGAGGATGGCCTTGTTGGACATCAGTGACAGGAGAGGCCCTTGGTCTTGATAAGGCTTGATGCCTCAGTGTAGGAGAATGCCAGGACAGGGAAATGGGAGTGGGTGGGTTAGTGAGCGGAAGAGGGGTGACGGGATGGGGGGTTTTCGGAGAGGAAATGAGGAAAGGAGATAAAATTTGAAATGTAAATAAAGAAAATATTTAATAAAAAATCAATGTTATTTTTCTCTATCCAAGACCTTTCTTGTTTATATGCATTGCTATATCATATATATGTGTGTGTGTATATATATATATATGTGTGTGTGTGTGTGTGTGTGTATATATGTGTATATACATGTGTGTGTATATTACATCTTGTGTTAATATTGCTAACTAGTTTGGAAGTCTAGTAGTAGGGATTATTGTAATCAAGAAATACTATCTAGTTACTTCTCAGCTATTATTGTATCTATGGTTTTGATAGAATTAATAATTGTTAATCATTCAAAGAAGAGATTTTATTTATGTTATTATAATAGCTTAGGTGCTATAGTAAGTCAGTGCAATCAATTTAGAGGCAAATGTGGAGAATGCTAAGTTGTTTTTGATTTTTCATTCTTATTGATTATAATATGAGTTAAAATGATCTTTTTGCATCTGAATATTAATTCATTGCCAACCAGAGGAAATGGAATGAAGAATTAATAAGCAATGAAACCCTTATGAACAGAATGCCATTTGAAAGGAGGATTCTGAAGGACTGTAGCTGGAATGTTCATATTATGAAAATGTGCTGTTATCACAATGTCTGCATCATATACACATGCTTGACTCTATCTCTCTGTTTTTCTCAAGTGATGTGTAGCTTGATCACAGTTTTTGGCAAATACAGCTCCCAGACATCAGAACTGAGAACTTGGGATGCTGGACAGCTACCAGACATCAGAACTGAGGGCTTGGGATGCTGCTCATTTCTAAATCTCTTTATCCTTTTTGTTATTTATTCATTTTATTATAAATTAGTGAGTTTATCAGCAACAAATTTTGGAGTATTCTATACATATATATTTTAATCTCACATTTCTAGAGCATGACTTTCAATGTCCCTGCTCTCTACAATGTGGAAGAGTGCATTTAAAATTCACTCTGATACCCAGTTTACTATTTCTTAAATTCTATCTTTCATAAGAAAAGAAAAAAAGGTTCCACAGTGTGAGCTTAATTAAAGTAAATGGTGAGTTTAAAGGATGGAAGAAGCATGTTGTTTCTTAATTGTGTTGTTGACAACATATAACGATCTTTGCAGTTCAGTTCCTATAACACCATTGGCAGTGGGTGCATCTATTTTAATACACATTCATTAAGGGAAAATCACCATCCTTTACTATTTATTTCCAAACCAAACCCATAATGTGTGGTGAAAATCACCTGTGTGCTACTCTGTAGGATTTTATTGGTCTCTGGTTGCAGCCATGTTGGAAGTAAATCGATTAAAGTGAACTTTTTCATTTAAATTGGGGTCATCTGTGGGTTACTTCAATCTTGTATCAAAGAGTAATGGAAAGAATTTATTTTCTAATAAATTGTCTGATTTGCAATGTTTTTCTAATGGTAACCTTGTGTGCTGAATATTCATATATATAT
>NW_022196911.1:34353970-34380556 GCF_008632895.1 Mastomys coucha | reverse complement strand
TATATATATATATATGTGATGAAGATGTAAGACTCCCACTTGAACTTGCAATTTGTGCACTAAATGTACTGTACTGCAGATAAAACTGTCCCTGATCATTCACAACAGAATGGGATAAGTAGCTAGACATGAGAAAGCTGAAGACCCAGGTGTAAGGCAGAGAATATAGTAAATAGAATCCCCCAGCCTAAGTTTGTATTTTCAAAACTCACTAAGGTTGGGTCTATTTTTAATAAATAGATTCTATTTAGCACAATTACATTTGAATTATAAAATCAAATCATTGCCTGAATGAAAATTATTCTCTCTGGGTAAAGGATCCTAAGACACTTCAACTGCAGTTTCAGAAAAAAAGTAAAAAGTGTCCTCAAAAGTGTTCATTTACTTGTGTGTGTGTGTGTGTGTGTGTGTGTGTGTGTGTGTGTGTGTGTGTAGTCTCATGTATGTATGTAGGTACATGTGTGACTGTGTATGCATGTTTGTAAATGTGCAGGTACATGTGTTATCACACAGACGTGGTGTCATCATAAACCTCAGGGGTCTCTAACTGTTTTTCACTTTGTACATGAGGGAGGATCTTCTACTTGAACTAAACATTTTCTGGTTTAGCTAGTTCATCTAGCCAGTCCGTACATGGCATTTCCATGACTCTTCTTTACTTATGTTTAGAGTGCAGGCAGTTGGCCATACCTGTCTTGCACATATGTATACTCTTTTATCAAGCTCTTGTTAGCATTCTTTTAAGTTTAGCATTTGTTAAACACAGCTCCTAGTATACATGATGTATAGTATAAGGAACAAGAGCCTGTCTGTTTCTTTCTCCAACCTAGAATAAAGAAAGTAAAATAATACACAAATTAGCTTTGGAAATGACAAAAGTAAAATCCCCAGAAGGTTTGCTCTCTGAGAAGCGACAACAATAAGAACATCCTAGAAAGATTACCAACCATAAAAAAGTATTGTTTCTAAGCAATGTTAATATATCAGACATGGTTGATGGCAATTTACAGGTGAGAGCAGCAAGTAAAGCAGTTATTATAACATTTAATACTGCTTGTTTGATATACACATGTCTTGGATACAGAGGGATGGGGAAGATTTGGGTCAAGAAGAGTCTTAAGGGAAGAGCTGTGGGTTCATCATCTTTCCATTGTTCCTACATCAGCAATGTTAAATCTAAATGCAATGGTGTGTATTAAAATCTGTCCTCCATTATGCTTAAATCACCACCTTTATGCTAATAGGCCCCTTATTATATTTGCAGATCAATACTATTCTACATGATGATACTTTTAATGATAGAATTGTACTGGATACTGTGTTCTAGTTTTAGAAGTTGCGTTGAATTATTCAAAGGCTCACACGAATTCAAAAGTATGTTATAAAAAGCAATGAAAATATAAAATGTTGTTGTTTTACTGTATACTATTTAGTGGAAATTTCAAGGGTCTGTATAATTATGATCTAAAATATGACTTAAGACACAAACAAACAAAAAATGCTAGTTTTGTTTTTAAAAAAATAATAATTTTTTCAAAAAAAAAAAAAAGCTGGGCAGTAGTGGCTCACGCCTTTAATCCCAGCAATTGGGAGGCAGAAGCAGGGGGATTTCTGAGTTTGTGGACAGCTTGGTCTACAGAGTGAGTTCCAAGACATTCAGAGCTACACAGAGAAACCCTGTCTCGAAAAACCAAAAATAAATAAATAAATAAGTAAATCACTTTTTCATAATGGCAATAAGCATTCTACTAAACTATCATTCCAACTTGAGTTTCTTTATAATTATTTTTGAAAGAGTATAATTTGTATAATATTGAAAATTCAGCCCATTTTTAGAATCCCAAAGTTCATTTTCTTGGAGAGTGACAAGATTTAGCACAGGTACTAAACTGTTCCTTTTCTATTTCACTACAAACAAACAAACAAACCAAATTCCTCATCTAAGGAAGAACATATACTCACGGAAATGATTACTTCAAAAGACTCAAGGGCTTAGACCTATTTCCCATGATGCGATTCTAAAGTGCAGCAAGAGGACAGTTGTTCTAGAATATGAAAGGGAGTTATAACTGATGTTTCTGATTAATGATCAGTGTGAATTCTCTCTCCTTTATTTTTTAAAGGGGGATGAAGAAAGCACATTTTGTATGGAGTTTTATTTTGGCTCAGCCTGCTATGAGGCTGTTTAAATCAAGTCTTCTAGCCACATTATTCTGATTGCCAAAAACATCAAAACAGCAACAAAGGAAAAGCTAACCTTGAATTTTTCAGCTTGTATTTCAACCCTTGTAAACAAGTTACCATGGAGATGATACCCAAGTGAGCTACAGGCTTGACTCAAAACAGCCACTGTGCGTGGACTGACAGCACAATATAACACAGCATCCATGGTATTCATGACAAGTTCTTAGTGTCCCAAACTTCTACAGAATGCCATGTGAAAGCTTAAAATTGCTAAGACCAGTAGGACAAATGAAGACATTTGTACAAGCCTGAGTATTTTAATGTGGGTGATAATTTGTGTAGAGGGATTTAAGGTGGCATCCACTGAACACAGAAATTTAGAGACAACCTTCACTATGGCTTTAATTTATTTCTTTGCTATATTTGTGCCAGGGGCCTTAGACAAGCCTGTGTATGCTCCTGGTTGGTGGCTCAGCCTCTGGGAGCTCCCTGTGGTCTTCATATGCTGAGACTGCTGGTCTTTCTACAGGGTTCGCTCTCCCCTTCAGACTCTTCAATCCTCCTAATTCAACCATAGGAGTCCCTGACTTCAGTTCAATGGTTGGGTGTTAAGTATCATTCCTATCATGCTGACTTCTAGTCCTATCCTCTAGCTTGTGCAAAGATTCCTCAAAAGTCTAGAACAGATGATGTTTGAATGGTTTAGGTTCTTCTTTGTGAATAAAAACAAAACCAAAAAAAAAAAAAATAAATAAATTAAAAACTTTTGTTCCAGAATACATATAAAGCACAATTCCCTCCTATAATAAGTGTAATTCTAGCCTCCATTTGAAATTGTATCTGAAGATTGTATCATTTATTTAAAAAAATAAACATTTAAAAGTATAAATATAAAAAACTCAAACACCTATATGCTGTAGAAATTGCAAGTGCCATGCTTATCTTGAAATTTGTACTTGATCAAATTCTAACCTTTAATGTGATGACATAAAACTATTTTAAACACATCAGTGTACATCAAAATATAAATACCATACTCATTCTAAGGAATACAGTGAATGGATTAAAATAAGAAAAGATTTCAACATATATTTGTATAGTCTAAGATAAAGTTATGTATCCAAACCTATAAAATAATTACAAAAGTAAAAAAATACAATGTAATACAGATTCAATTCTAACCCTTAACTAAAATTTTAAGTTGTCAAAAAGGTAGTATATTAGCAAAGAAGACTACAAATAAGTTCATAGAATAATGTGCAAGACTATATAGTATATTCATGAGCTTTGTGTTTGAATGGAAAAGTGAATTTAGAGACACTGGTTGAGTTGGAGAAGAAAGGACTGAATTATGTGCCATTCAATGAGTCAAGATTTCTTTTATTTAAATCTTTTTATTAAATCTTTTTAGTAAATCTTTTTACTTAAATCTTTTTATAACAATTAAAATTTATTTGAGATTTTACTTAGGCTTCTCTTTTTTTTTAAACTGGATATTTCCTTTATTTACGTTTCAAATGTTATGTCCTTTCCCAGTTTCTGCCTACAATATCACTCTCCCATCACCCTCCTCCCTTCTTCTATGAAGGTGTTCCCTCACCATCCCACCCACTCCCATCTCCTTGCCCTGGCATTCCTTACACTGGGTCACTGTGCCTTCACAGGACCAAGGGCCTCTCCTCCCATTGATGCCTGATAAAGCCATCCTCTGCAACATATGCAGCTTGGACCATGGGTCCCTCTATGTGTATACTTTGGTTGGTGGTCTAGTCTCTGGGAGCTCTGTGGGGGCAGGGAGTCAGGTTGGTTCATACTGTTGTCCTTCCTATGGGGTTACAAACCCCTTAGCTCCTTCAGTTCTTTCTCTAACTCCTCCACTGGGGTCCCCATGTTCATTCCAATGGTTGGCTGTAAGCATCTGCTTCTGTACTTGTCCATTTCTGAGAGAGCCTCTCAGGAGACAGCTATCTCAGGCTCCTGTCAACAAGCACATCTTGTCATCTACAATGTTTGCATTTGGTGACTGTTTATGGGATGGATTCCCAGGAGGGGCAGCCTCTGGATGGATGGCCTTTCCTTCAGTCTCTGCTCCACACTTTGTCTCCGTATTTCCTCCTGTGAGTATTTTGTTCCCACTTCTAAGAAGGACCAAAGCATCCACACTTTGGTCTTGCAAAGCTTCTGTAAGGCAAAGGACATTGTCAATAGGACAAAATGGCAACCAACAGACTGGGAAATTTCTTTACCAGCCCTATGTCCAACTGAGGGCTAATATCCAATATATACCAAGAAAAGAACTCAAGAAGTTAGGCTCCAGAGAACCAAATAACCCTATTTAAAAATGGGAAGCAGAGCTAAACAAAGAAATCTCAACTGACGAATATGGAATTCTGAGAAGCATCTAAAAAAATGTCCAACATCCTTAGTTATCAGGGAAATGCAAATCAAAAACAACCCTGAGATTCCACCTCATAAAATTTAGAATGGTTAATATCAAAAATTCAGATGACAGCAGATGCTGGCAGGGATGTGTAGAAAGAGGAGTACTCTCTCATTTTTGGTGAGATTGCAAGTTGGAACAACCACTCTGGAAATCAATTTGGCAGTTCCTCAGAAAATTGGATATAGTACTACTTGACTACCAAGCTACACCACTCCTGGGCATATACCCAAAAGATGCTCCAACATAGAACAAGGGCATATGCTCCACTATGTTCATAGAAGCCTTATTTATAATAGCAATAACCTGGAAAGAACCCAGATGTCCTTAAACAGAGGAGCAAATACAGAAAATGTGATACATTTACACAATGGAGTACTACTCAGCTATTAAAAACAATGACTTCATGAAATTTTTAGGCAAATGGATGGAACTAGAAAGTATCATCCTGAGTGAGGTAACCCAGTCATAAAAGCACACACATGATACTCACTGATAAGTAGATATTAGCTCAAAAGCTCGTAATACCCAAAATAAAATACACAGAATAAATAAAGCTTAAAAAGAAGGCTTCTCAGTTTTAATTAATACAAATCTTCATGTTGCTTGAAAAACATTCTTGATATTACTTGATGTGAGGCCCCCAACACATATATAGCAGAGGACTGCCAGATCTGGGTTTAGTCAGAGAAGATGTATCTAATCCTCAAGAAACTGGAGACTCCAGGGACATTAGAGGTTTGGTTGGGTGTGGATTGGAGGGTGGAGAGGAGGTATGTGATGTGTAACAGTCAAAGGGTGGACCTGGGTAGAATGAAATCTTGAGTGTAAAAGAATAAATCAATACATAAAAGACAAAAAAAGAAAAAATATTTCATTACAACATGATAAGCATATACATGGTTTAGTACAAAATTGAGTTTTACTGTTACTGGTGGACAGGTCATTGTCTGGCCTTGTTTCCAGCTTGCTACATGTATTCAAGAATGAAATAAATGCCCAAATACATTGCAAAGTAGCTAGATACTTTTATATAGAGCAAATGAATATAAAAGAGAATAAACTGTAAAGAGGTTTTGGGTCACATTACTAGTGGTACTCAAGGACACTTGTAGCTTCCAGCAGCTACGCAAACCAGGTTCCTGAGAGGCAGGGGCCTGGGGGAAAAATAGGGGAATTGGACTGCGTGTGAGAGAAATAACCAGACCAAGTAAAAAGGTTCCGATCAAGATCCAATGTATATTTCAAAGTTTGAGGATATATAGGCAGGGAAACCCATCCCCCAGTAAGCCAGGATCTTGTGGCCTAATTAGCATCTTCTTGTTCTGTCCAGAAGGCAGGAGAAGCTGCTCAGCAGGGCGTGGCTCTTAGTAGGGATTTCTGGAGAGGAAGAGAAGTTGCAGGACAAAAGGGCTTTCTTTATCTCAGGAACTCCACCCTAAGTGAGCTAGCTGCTCTGTGGCAAGGACAAGGTATGGTTCAGCCAGCTTGAGGCTGGGGGAGGTCACAAGCACTGAACATTTGGTGTGCCCTGTTTTGAAGTTCATGAGGAAAAGTTTCATTACTAGGAAGTATAGTTAAGACAGTTCTCTGATGTGACAGAGATCACAAAATCCCTACACTGTTGTGTGTGTGTTTTCCCAAATGCACCTGATTTTCATTGTCTGCATTCCCAATTACTCATAAAAATAGGAATAGAAATAGAAGATTTCTGTAAAAGTTCTTTTGAGGGCAAAGTTTATCCTTACTCTGAATATACAGAAAAAGAGTTGAGGCTAAATAAGTCTATTAATTCAAAATATATTTGAATAGCAACTCTGTTTGTGTTTAGCAGCAGAGAAGCCTGTCCTATTGTTCAGAAAAATGTATATTTCTATCTTGCGGCATCTGTGATGTCAAGATTGTTGGGTACTTTGGAGTGGATTGTGTGTGAGTGTGTGTGTGTGTGTGTGTGTGTGTGTGTGTGTGAATGTGTTCACATCAGTCACAATTACAACCTTAGGCTGTCAACTGCATTATTAAAAGAGGACTATGGATAACCCAAACCATGTAAAGTGCCAGGGAACTCAGATAGTTCTTACGCTTGCCTGCCTCACTATCTTTGCAAAATAAGACTGTTTTGCTACCTTGCTGCCCAATGATCTACAGTACTATACATTCAGCAATGTCAAGCAAAATGGAAACACAAAATTCCTGCCTCTGACTTTAAAGGTGTTTTGTTACAGAAAATACTGGTCATTTATAGGAGTGTAATATGTAAACACCACCACTCTAAATGAGATTGCTTTGTTATGGTATGGCATGGTGGGATGTGTCTATAAGATCCCAATGAACCAATGGCAAGAAGATCATGAATTTGAAGTCAGCTGAAGAATACTGCTAAAAAGAAAAAGACCCTCTCCCCATTGACCATATTTTCTTCACGTCTTATAATGTTATTTAGTCCTGAAGCAAGGTTAAACCCTTTTTTTCTATTTATGATCATTAACAGTGACTTTCTCTGGCTGGAGAGATGGCTCAGGGGTTAAGAGCACTGACTGCTCTTATGAAATTCCTGAGTTCAAATCCCAGCAACCACATGGTGGCTCACAACCATCCATAATGAGATCTGACACCCTCTTCTGGTGTGTCTGAAGACAGCTACAGTGTACTATAATAAATAAATCTTAAAAAAAAGAAAAACAGTGACTTTCTCTATCATCACTTGTTCCATCTGCTTGTCGGATTCCCATTTGAGAAGTCAGATACCTTCTCATGTATAATTGCCTATGAATTACAATCAAAACATCAACATGAATTTAGCAGTAGAGGTTACTATAATTTTGAATATAGCTGTACCAACCAATAATCAATAGATGCCTTTAATCCGTATGATTGATACTTGTTATTCATGTAAAATATAGCATATGTCAAGACTAGGCCAATATATATATGTAAATATATATATATGTATATATATATATATATATATATATATATATACACATATATGTATATGCTATAGGTGATGATCAAATACTCATTTGGACCAATCAAAGTGATTTCAAATACAAAAACAATCAGAAACTAGTTCAGCTTGATCATTGTTAAAGGAATAACTAATGACATTTATCAATTTATTAACCTCTATGATACTATCTTAGTACTATCAGTCTGCCTAGATAATTTTCTGTCCCATAAATGTGAGATGTTTGGCAGTGTTTTGGCCTTTTCACCAACTTCTGTCTCCATAAGTAAAAGTTTGCTGGTATCCTTTGGTAAAAGTAACTGCCGTGGAAAATATCATTTTACATTTGGAGTGGAATTGCTACTACCACACTTTACAGATATGACTTGATATAAAGAGACTAAAATATGCATGTTAAATAATGCCTAAAAATGAAAAAATAGAACCCATGCTCCCCTCAATTGACAGTGCTATACGATGTGTGTTCCTTCTAAAGTACTATTGCATGCCATGTTAAATGCTGATCTCTTTTCCTACTTTTCTATATGTTCTTTATCTATTCATATTTTACATACTCTTATTACATTTCGTGTTTTATTTGTGCTTTTTTTTTTTAAATTACCATGTGTAATTTAATGGCTCTTTTCCCATTTGTTTGTAAGGCTTGGTTTGGAGTCTTGAAATTCACATTTCTGAAAACAGTAATATCTACTTCGACTGACTAGGAGAACAAAGGACTTCAGCCTAGTCACAATGGAGAGGACAATGAGAGGATCTGGCACAAACTCCTCTAGAATACAATAAAATCAGCATATCTGAAAAGGATTAAAAATAATAAGTTTCAGGACAGCTCCAAATGGTGTTTCACACTTTTGAATTAAAGATAATGGAGTGAGAAATGGAATATCTATCGGAGAAGGCACCAAATTCTTTTGTTAGACTTGCCACATTTTCTACTGCAAAATAAGGTGTATAAAGCAAGCATTTTTATAGGTTACCAGTGGCATTAATGTGAAAAGTAGAAGCTTTATTGCCTAGCATTTGAAATGCAAGGAAGCTCTCTCTGCCACAGAAATTGGATGACCATGTGGGCTGACAGTTCCCTTGTGTTATAAAATAATGCAAACAGTATTTTTCACCCCAAACAAAATTGGTTAAAATTACATTTTCCCAAGTCATATGGAAATGCACTAATTTGTAACTTTCTAAAGCCAACACATTTATGCTTCAGAGATACATAATTTAGCAACAAACAGCAGACTGAATTTTGATCAGGTTTTAAAAATGGGTACAATAGTCTTCTTAGACTTCAAATGAGCTTAGAAAATTCTTGGTATTCTCTCCCTTGTGAAATTGTAAGGGTAACATTCCCGTGAAGTTTTGTTCTTTTTTTTTAAAGCAATGTGCAGTGAAAAAAAGTAAAATGGTCTTGAATATTTGTATAATACATAAAGGCACCAATGATTAAAACAGGCTTTCATACGTAATAGCAAGCATTTTACTTTAAAGGCAATCATTCTTCAAGAACCAGGAAGAAAGCTGCATCATTGTACTTCCCTTTTTAGAGTCGATGGCTTCATTATTTAAGGTGGATAAGGTGAGACTTGATAAGAGGCTGTTTTGATGAAAGGATAGGGTTGGTTGATTTTATTATTATTATTCTTTCTTTCCTTTTCCTAAGGAGGGAATGTTCTGGACTATTGACATCAAGAAACTTAGTGACTACCACACAGATGCACTTTCCTGAGTAACAGTAGAATGTAAACCATAGCAAAATAACATTGATGGTGAGCATAAAGGATAAAAATAGATTGGATGGAGAGGTTCAACCCATCCAGGACAGATTGTTTATATAAATAGATAGGCTTAAATAATGCAAGAGATGAAACAACACTTCAGAATTATCAATGCCTATTTTATCTATGGTACTGATATCCATTGTAATTTCTTTTTGGTTTTAGTAGTTGTTGTTGCTGTTTTGCATGTACGGTGTGAATGTATGTGTATGTCAATATGTGTGGAGGAAGAGAGTGTGAGTCCTGGAGATGATGGCCTAGTCCTTGAAAACAGTCTCTAACAGACCCTGAAATCTTGAATATTTTGCCTACATTGGATGGCCACCAAGTCCTAACTCTCTCCTTGTCTCCTACAACACATCATACTTCTAACACTTGGGTGGAGGTGCATGATGCCAGCAACTTTCATTTTCACAGGGATGCTGGACATCTGAACTCAAGTCCTCATGTTTACCTAGCAAGCACTCTTGCACACTGAACCATCTGGTAAACCCAATGTTTATCATTCAGATATGTGAGACTTGATATCAGATAAAATCATATAGCAAACACTTTTTATTTTGTCATTTTAATATTTGATACCTCATTTGTTTTACTCACCATTGGTCTACAAAAACAGACCAGTCAAGACTAAGTTTACACACAACTATGTACAATTATATAGTTAGAATTCAATAGACTTTGGTGATCTTGGATATTTATTTCTCTAAGATGTACCATTGAGCAAGTCCTATAATATACTTTTTATATTCATCATTGTTTAGGATGCTGTAGTAGAGACAGTACTATTAAATTTCAATAGTAATAGGAGAGAGTGAATGCAGGAATATCTCCCATGTGAATTCACTTCTACATTTTCCCCCAAATTCTTACTTATCTTTGTAAACCTATTTATTGATAGAATTGTAATATTAGTTCACTAGAGTTCATATTCAATAATTGTGAAGAAAATACTTTTGTTTGTATATCTTTTCAAAAAACCTATTTAAAGTTCTGATATTCTGACTCAAATTAACTTGACTTTATGGGAGACACAAATATATAAATAAATCCCAATGCTGAACTTATTAGCTACAGAATAACTACCTTCCTTACCCATCAGTGTAACTAGCAGAATTATGGGTCAAATATATTATAGAGTGAATACTATGATAAGAATTGTGAATTCATTATCATTTGGCTTTTGTCATTAAATGTAAACATACCACATAGAATTATGTTTTATGCATATGGTATTGACATAGAAATGCATGTAAGGATACATAATGGATATAAGTACATTTATTAGTTCTAGCTTAGAAAGCTATCTGATTGAATAATTTATTTTCAAAATAAACATATTTACTTACCAAGTTTCACTTCATCAGAAGTCAAAGAGTCCAACTCAGAAATCCCTAAAGGAAAGAAGCGAGGATGGTTCACTAAGCAAGGTCAAGGATGGTTAGATGGTTAAGGTTTGTGGTTAATGTGCCCATACTTCAATGTCATCCAAATTTCTCTTTTCTCAGTCATTACAGTTGCTTCATGTTTTGTTTATTATTTAAAATTCTATATATGTGTATTGTATGTGGTTATGTGCATGTGAGTACAGTTTTCTGTAGAATTCACAGAGTTGGGTCCCCAGGAGTTGTGGTTACAGAGGGAGCTGAGATACTCAAACTGGGTACTGAAAACAAAACATGTCCTCTCAAAGATCTGGAAGCCTCCTTATCTTACTGGTCCATCACTCCAAACTCAATTTGTTTCTTAATATTTTAGCTTACAGTTGTAAGTGATCAACTCAAATTCTGGTTCTGAAAAATGAAAAGTCACTTCTTTCATTTTTTGAAATTCTAATTTGGGTTCTGAATAAATCACATATGCAACTAAGATGCTGTAAAATGTTGTAAAGGCTCTAAAAAGGTAGAATGGTTCAATTTAGCAATTTAGACTATAGTTGGGGACACTTTTTCTCTGATAAATTTGAGAGAAACTTGTCATTGACATCAAGCTGGTCGACGCTAACGCCAATGACTCTGAACTCTTTACATGAATGCAATAGTTCCCACACCTCCATTACATAGAATAATCTAGCTCAAAATGTCATTACTGTGATGCTCAGAATCTGGAGCAAGCCTCAGTCCCTGCTGATCAACCATGTACTGTCAGCAACTCATGTCAGAAAAAGAATGTATTGTTTTGCTTCCAGCCTGTGAGTAGAGCAATGAGAAAAACAAGAACTTGACAATAAATTTATAATCTCAAATACTATAAATAATGTAGGTTTTCTGTTATTTTATCAGAATGTGTTGTAATTTCTTGGTGTTAAGTAATTTTCATGGAGTAATATTGACTTGGTCAGAAATTTTACACTACTCAAACTAGCTGATAACCTCAGTCTCAAACACTGAAAGGCATCTAAAATAGTTCTTGCATTTTCTTATTATTTTTTAGCTGTCTCACTGACAGATATTTGGCAGAAAATAATTGTGTTATTAGAAGGAGAATCTATTCAAGTAAGAAATATTTAAGTCTACCTCTTTTTTCCCTCTTTGTGCGGGTACCATGCTTTCTTGATTTCCTTTTCTATAATGAATACTCTGATCAAAACAAATTTAGGGGAAAAGGTTTTATTCTTGTACATAGTTTATTTTGGTTATTATCCAATACAGAAGAAAGTCAAGGCAGCAGGACCTTGAAGCAGGGATAAACTAATGAATGTATGCTGTAATTCAGTTCAATTTCTCCATTTATAGAGTGCCAAATCCTTGCCAAGTAATGATGCCACCCATGGTGGGCAGGTCTTCCCACCTCAATTAACATAATGAAGTTAATCCGCTATAAGTATTTCCATAAGGCTGACACATGGTTCTACTTTCTGTCAAGTTAACAATTATCACTAGCCATCATGTAGGTTAAACTGAACAGTGTTCGAAAAATGTATTATTGGAGCAAATACTATATTAAGAGTGCTATAATACAGAACAATTATTTTCTTAAATCATGTTTTTCATTTACTCTACTTTGACTTAAATTATTACCACTTCAATATATCAAATATAATTTCTTATCTTCATGCAAATTTATGAATAATTTACTATTTTCAGGTGAAAATACTTTTAATGAGCATAGTTGTGTGCAGATGTGTGTGTGTGTGTGTGTGTGTGTGCCTGTGTGCTTTGCATGTGTGCATCTGTGTCTGAGAATCTATGTGTTTACCAAACACATTGTTCTCTTCTGTGTAGCAGGAGAGGTTTTTATTTTTCTCCCAAATGTCAGGAAGAAAGGCAGCAAGATTCTAGCCTTTCCAAATTCAAAGAGGAATTACCAGTGTACTTTATGGTCACATATATATGAGTACACATCTGACCATCAATCAGACCCTCAAGCTCCCCTCTAGGAAGGTTGAAAGAGTGCATCTCACAGAGGAGGAGAATGCATTTAAAATTATTGCTACTATAAAATCAGCTGACATACTGAAAGCAACAAATAATGGAGGGGAAAAATCCTTCTGGGGCTCTGTCTCCGACTTTATTTCTTCTCAGTGATCATGGCTGTGTTTAAAACGACATAAAATACATGCATTATGCCCCCAGATTCCTACTGCCTTAGCCTTGCTTGTTGTACATCCCTCAAGAAAATGTAGACTTCATATATTTAGAGAGCGGATGTAAAAGCAAAATGACAGCTCTTATGGGATGTTTGCTGCCTTAAAAAAAAATATCCAAGCAATTTTCTCTATTGCATCATGCCTGAAAAGCAGCTTAATTCCTCTGTTATGATTAAAGTTGATTGATTGAATTGATCTGTGATGCATCCTGTTTCTCCAGTTTACAAAAATGCTCAGGATGAGTAGGGAAGCTGTCTGAGCAGGATCCAAGTGCTTAATATATGCTGAGGTCCCACTTAACATTTATTATCTGTTATCAAAGGTAGGAGAAAAGCATGTAAATTATATGGATGTCTCTGATTCACGGAAAGGAAACGATAAGTACTCATCCCAGCGCTCAGTGATTTTCATCAACTCTTTTTTTAAAAACATACCCCATCTTTTTTTAGACTTATCAGTAACTTTATGAGAAGCATTTTCCATGACTCTTAAGTTAACCTGTTTGTACCTTCCCAGTGCTAACATTAAGAAAGAAATTCTGCAAAACCATAATTTCTTACAATTTGTAAGAAAGTCAAAAATCTTCAAAAAGTCTGAGATATTTTAAAAGGATTATCTTCAGGATATTTTTTCTTCTTCAAGTTGATAAAGGTAAAATCAAAGTATAACAGAGGAATCATCAGTAGATATATGATTTATGGTGGTTGCTGAATGAGATGAGGTAGTAATTTCCAGCATCTAATTAACATGTTTGCTTATGAAGTATAAAATTTACATAGGGTCTGTCTCTAAGTACACAGTTTTATGAGTACACAGTTTTATGTAGGGGAAAGTTGTTAGATCAAGGCAAAATACAAATTATAACCTAATTTATATATAGCATATAACTTCGGTTAAGAAGTATAAAGAACTCTATCACTAATTTTTGACTGTCTTGTAAAAACAAAGATAACCTTCTTACTTTATGACTGTGTAATATAAAATTACAATAAGCAGTGTGTTCACATAAGACAGAAAGCTTTAAATTGTTTTAGAAGTCTTTCATAGATGCTGGCTTTGGAGAATATTAGGTTGGTAATTGCTTCTTTTTTTTTCCCATTTTCATAGCTCTAGTAAAGAAATACCTAAATTTCTAAGATGCTGTGTCAGGCACAGCATTGCTATAAGCTAGATTTAACCAGGTATGAAATAGTAATAGTACTAATTAAAGTAACTGCACTGCAAGAATATCGATACAACAGCTGAACAGTTTTTATGTGCCAATCATTTTCTGAGCCCATAATAATGACTTTCTCCTACCTCTCATAGCATCGTATGGGGCTGATCACATCAGAGTCTCATTTGATGGAAGGACGAAGGGAGTCAGGATGAGCTTACCTAATTTACCCATTTGTCACAGACTCTTGCTTCTCTCCCTCCTAGGCCATGTTTGAACTGGAATATTGCTCATTTCCCACAAGTTGAGTATTCATGCAACAAAGTGAAAAAAAAAAAACCCTCATGTATTTTATTTTATATTTCCCTGGGGCTTCAAACGGAAAGTGAAGGAATGCTAAAGAGATTTATTTATTTATTTATTTATTTATTTATTTATTTATTTATTTATTTATTTATTTTTAAATTGAACTATTTTGTTCAATGGATTTCTTCCCATTTTGTTCTAATTCAAAAAGTTTCCAGATCAAAATGAAAATTATCTTAGAAATTAAGACACTATGGATTTCCTAAAACCTGATAGTGTTAGTGGAAATAAACACTCTGTGTTCAGATTTATCTTTTGATCTTCAGGAATGATTTCCAGATAAATAATGGAAATTTTTTACTGTGTTTCCAGTGAAATTGTTTAATTCTTTTAAGGAATAAAACATTCAAAGAACTTAAATAATATGACACAAATATGTTATATATGTATATTTTGTGTGAAATAAATGAATGCTTAATTCAATAATTGCTACATTTCCAAATCCATGTTTTTAAATATGCTTTGTTATAATTATTAGCATTTGTAGTTTGTTTCCTTGTTAGCCATACTTGTCATTCTAAGTTGGCTCTTGCACTTTTACAAATCTCGTAGAGATTTTTTAAATCCACTAGCAAAATGGAGTGCTTGGCTTGGTCTTTTTGTTTGTTTGTTGTTTTTTGAGACAGGGTTTCTCTGTATAGACCTGGCTGTCCTGGAACTCACTCTGTCAACCAGGCTGGGCTCAAACTCCAAAATCCGCCTGCCTCTGCCTCCCAAGTGCTGGGATTAAAGGCTTGCACCACCACTGCCCAGCGAATGCTTGTTTTTCTAAATATTTCTTCCTTATATTGACAAGTTCTAAGTACATCATGGATACATTATGGTATAGAACATACTTGGAAACATATATAAACATATATATACGTATATATGTTGTCAAATGTGAATACTTATTATCATAGCATTTTCTCATTCTTCTGTGAGAAGAAGAACATTTAAAGTCTATTCTCAGTGCATCTCAGGTATATTAAATAATGCTTCCTATTTTTCCAATCAGGAATGTTTTGCTCCAAAGTGACCTAGAAAACATGATATTTGAGTTTCTTGTTTGAACTGTCCATCGCAGGTCCTTGCTCAGTCAAGATTTAAGTAGAATGATGTATATTAGCTGGTTTAGATGAGGCAAGATTGAGACTCTATGATAATTGTGAGCACCATGGAGGACAGTCTGGGGAGATATCATTTTATCATCCATCAAAAGGAGACATATAAATACTAGTGCAACTGCACTGGTGCTCAACAATACAGTTAGCATCATGTAAATACTCTCAAATAAATTTCAATGGTATATCAATCTTAATAGTACTGTTCTCATATTGTTTGCCACAAATCACAGGAGGAAATTTTCATTGACTTAACTATGAATCAAGTAGGAATTCCAATGATTATTATTTTTATTGATAAATGCAGAAGTGGCAAACTGCTTTGGCTTTATTGCTTCTGGCAGAGTAGAGTCTGACACAGTCACTGGAGGTAACAAAAGCATCCTTTCTCTCCAGAAGGTGAATTCATTGTCCAGGTGGCCTAAGGGCTTTGGACTAAATCCCATACTCCTGTGTGTGCAGAAATTTAAACTCTTACTGGGCCATTGTTCTAAGTCAGGACATTTTCCCCAAATCAGTGACATATTTTATTAACATCACATGTGTGCTACTGTAGGCTCTTAAAATACATAGTCCCGAAGCTGTTAAGTAAAATAGCATTGTCAAAATTACTTCTTAAAAATAGTTTTAATTAGAATTTATTTTTAATTAGAATTTATTATAATAGGAAAAGGATGTAATATCATTATTTATTCTTTATTTGGATCTACCTCTATTGCCCCAGTGTTCTGGGGTTATAATACAACTAAATTTCTACACCACTCTGCCTCTATTATTTAATGTGGATCTCTAACATATATCTACCTTCCATAAATTGTAGAAAGTGCTGTGCATGAATCTTGTCATTATCATTATTTTATTGTCATTATTCTCTTTTTTGTGGTAGTAAGAAATGGTTTCTAAGGTGGCTTTCAATATAGTAAATTTTAAACTGAAGTGAACCTGTATTACAATTTAATTCAGTGGCTTCATTAATTCTATAGCACATTTTCTTTGCTTATATTGAGATATTTAAAATTAAGTGATATCTTGACTACAAAGGATTTGACCAGGCTTCTTTTAGCAGCTTTATTGAGAGCTCATTCATATAAAACATTACTCACCTATTTAAAATACGTACACAAATTTGTTACAGTGTATCCATGGAATTTTAAAGCCTTAATCACAATATTTTACAAATATTTTCATCACCACCTCCAGGTAGAACTCTGCAGGAAGCAGTAGGAATTTTCTTATCCCCCAATTTACCCCTAACCCATGCAGCTCATCTGTTATATTCTGTCCATATGGATTTTCTTATTCGGAATATGGCAAATAAATCAAATCACCAACATGTGGTTGATTATTCATGGCTAGTTTCTTTCAGTTAACATAAAGTTCAAGATACTGTCACAGTATGACTAGATTACAAACTTCATTCTCTGTACTTTCTTTCTTTCTTTTTTTTTGTTTTATTTTTGTTTTTATTTGTTTGTTTTGTTTGTTTGTTTGTTTTTTGTTTTTTTTGTTTTTGTTTTTGTTTTTTTGGTTTTTTTTTTTTGAGATAGGGTTTCCTCTGTGTAGCCTTGGCTGTTCTGGAGCTCACTCTGTAGACCAGGCTGGCCTCGAACTCAGAAATCTGCCTGCCTCTGCCTCTCAAGTGCTGGGATTAAAGGCATGCGCCACCACCGCCTGGCCATTCTCTGTACTTTCAACTAAAATGTTTCTTTAAAGATGGGATATTGGTCTTTATACTATACTTCTTCTTGAAGATATTTAACCAAACTATCTTGTCAGAGTTTCAAACTACATTTTTATAATTAACAGGTAAATTTCAGAACAATTTGTTTAACCTCTATTGTAATCTTTAGTGAATAAAAATGTACTGAGAAAACTATGTGAACACCAACATATATACACTGATATAATAGAATGCTGTCATGATTAATATTAGTAAATTTTTAAGATTGGTCACTTCCTCCTATACTTGATATGTATTGCCCACATTTATTCAATATGTTCTGAACAAACACATATAAATTGCAAGAATCTAAATTATCATTCTTGAACAAAGCACTGTACCAGTCTTTTGTACCCCTATATCCTATTCAGACTATGTTCATAGGGCCACTCGTGTATAGAAAACTTACCCACTGAAGGTCTACTCTTCAATAGTGGCTTATCAGTTGTTGAAAGAGTTCTGTATATATTCAATTAGTTATTATTTATTTCCCTTATCACATGTGTGTCATTAATGTAAATAAATACATATTTTTCTTTAAATACATTATTTGCATGCACAAGTACACATATATTTGTCAAGAGTTGAATTATAACTTTAATATGACTTATAAATTCTATGTGTCTAGGGATCCTACATTGGGAACTAGCATTAAAAATTTACTCAAGGTAAAACACGCCAACATTTTGTAGTATTTTTATTTCCTTAATTTCAAAATATTCTTTTGAGTTTTACTTTATTGAATAAGGTGTATATTATGTGGTGGTATGCTATAAATATAGATTGTCCAAGTTACTGAAAATGTTTTACATTTTTTTTGAATTTTATGTTTCTTTAACTTAACATGATGTTTTGTTTTTGTTTTTGTCTTTTTTTGTTTTATTTTTTTGGGGGGGTGTTTTTTGTTTGTTTGCATTTGTCCTTTCATCCTCTTCTCATTACTTACTGAGCAGCAAAGGTTATACATGGAAAGTAATAATTTTTTTTGTAAAATTATTATTATTATTATTGAATATTTTCTTTACTTACATTTCAAATGTTATCCCCTTTCCTGGTTTCCCCTCCTCCCAGAAACCTCCTATTCCATCCTCCCTCCCTCTGCTTCACCCACCCACTCCCACCTCCCTGTCCTCTATTCCCCTACACTGGGGCATTTATCGAGCCTTCATAGGACCAAGGAACCTCCCATTGATGTATAACCAGGCCATCCTCTGCTACATATGCAGCTGGAGCCACGTGTAATTGTTGGTAGATGACTTAGTCCCTGGGAGCTCTGGGGGCTCTGGTGGTTGATATTGTTGTTCTTCCTATGGAGTTTTAAACCCCTTCAACTTTTCATCTCCAAGCATAATACTATAGATAAATTCAACACACTGTAAAGAATGATGGGAGTATCCTGTTTGTCACTATACCTGTTTGACCGTGTATCAGACAGCATAAGCTGTATTTGTCTAGCTGTAGTAGCACAGATAACTAATCCCAGCATACAAGAACCTCAGGCATGGGGATGGAGAGTTCAAAGAGAGCTACACATACATAGGAAATCCTTCTCATGGGAAGAAAATAAAATGTGATTTTTCATCAAAGTTATAGGAAAATTGTATTTCCAAACCCAAAATAAGGTTGTAGGTAAATCCAACAGAAGCACAAACTACAATGCATGTGATAATTCATAGATAAAGAGAGGGATGATATTGTTTAAGAATGTAAAATACTTCTGTTAAATATAAATCAATGCATTAGCCATAAACAACAAGTAATTAATAATGGGAAAAAAGGTTAAGAGGATTATTTGTTATGGAATTCTCACAACCAACATCAACTTCATCAGCAACACTACTATTAATAGAAATATAAGAAATGCGTGCTATCTGGTGGCATGGAGTAGGTCATAACATATTTCTCTCATCGTCTAAGTTTGAAACTTTTATTACAAACAGCATTCTAACCAAGCACTGTGTGTAGATTGCAGGATTCCTTCGAATGTGACATTTTAATTTTTTCCTACTTTTTTCATTATTTATTTATTCACTTTAATTTCTGATCACTCCCACCCCAATCTTCTCCCAGTCCCACCATTATAAATTACTTCCCCCATTATCCCTCTTTCTTCCCAGAGAAGGGAAAGTTCCCCTTGGGTACCACCCTACCCTGAGACATCCAGTCCCTGGAGGATTAAATGCATCCCCTCTCTGAAGCCCAACTAGGCAGTGCATTTAGGGGAAGAAGATTCAAAGACAGGCAAAAGAGTCAGAAACAACCTCTGCAGTAATTGATAGGGGGCTTCACACCTGATTCCCATCCCTATTCCACTCCTCACTCAATCTTCCACCCAGTTCCGTCCCTGTATCTATTTCAGATGACTATTTTGTTTCCACTTCTGAGTGACAGTCATGCATCCTCCCTTGAGTCATTCATATTTCTTAGTTTCTTTGGATCTGTAGATTGTAGCCTGTTTATTCTGTACTTACAGACAAATG
Organism: Mastomys coucha; assembly: GCF_008632895.1. Lineage (NCBI taxonomy): Eukaryota > Metazoa > Chordata > Mammalia > Rodentia > Muridae > Mastomys > Mastomys coucha. The sequence continues at coordinate 34,360,775 of NW_022196911.1, read as the reverse complement.
TCTCAATGAATACCTACTATGTGTGTCTTTCTGTGTCTGGGTTACCTCACTCAGGATGCTAGTTTTTAATTCCATTTATTTGCCTGAAAATTTCATGATGTCTTTGTTCTTAGTAACTGAATAGTATTGCATTGTGTAGATGTATCACATTTTCTTTGTCTATTTTCTTTATTTTCTTCAGTTGAGGGTTATCTAGGACATTTCAGTTTCTGGCTATTATGAAAAAAAATCTGCTATGAGCATAGTTGAGCAAGTACTTTTGTAGTATTGATGAGTATATTTTGGGAGTATGCCCAGGAGTGGTATTGCTAGGTCTTGGGTTAGAACTATTTCCAGTTTTCTGAGAAGTCACAAAATTGATTTCCAAAGCTGTTGTTCTAGTTTGCACTTCCACTAGCAATAAAGTAGTGTTCTCCTTGCGCCACATTCTTGCCAGTAAGTGCTGTCGCTTGAGATTTGGTCTTAGCTAATTTGAGGAGTATAAGATGGAATTTCAGAGTCTGCAGTACTAGCATTTATTTCACAAACTGATGATATTGTATGAGAATATGTTTCAGGGGCATTATGTTACTAAGCCATAACCAACAGTAATAATCACTTAAATATTATACAAAATAAAGAAATCTGTTCTGTATGTAGTACTGTGGGAAGCAAACATATGAAGTTAACATGTAGGAAGAAAGATCTTATTAAAAATAACACAGGTTAGTAGGGACATAGAAAAGTAAAGAATAATTCTCTAAATACAAAAGATTTTAGTAGTGTATGTGAACCAACTTAATTTAATATATATTTATGTAAATAAAAACAAAATCACAACCATACAATTTTTCTTTTATATTAAGCCCACAATAGCTGTCTTTGAAATACATATGTAATGTAAGGAAAATTTGTGTAATAGTTACCTTTCTGTTGTAGCGATGAAAAACTATAGCCAAAAGCGACTCATGGGAGAGTTAATACTGGCTTACAGTGCCAATGATGGAGTGCCCATAAAGGTATGGGGCATATGGTCATAGACAGATATAATGACCAAAATCTCAGAGATCACTTCTTTATCTACACACCAAAACAAAAGAGTGAGGGCAAGAGTGATAGGAACAGCAATAGTGCAAATGAGAGAACAATGGAGAATGAGAGAGTGAGAACAAGAATTTAAGAGAGAACAAGGAGAACTAGAGAGAGACTGAGAGAGTGAGAAAGAGAGCTGGAGAGAGTAAGAGAGAGGAGAAGAGATAGCAAGAGAAAGAAAATATTCTCTAGAAGTGGGGCAAGATTTTAATTTTGAAAAAGCTCATGTACAATTTTGTTCTACCTCCATGGAGGCTCCATCTCCTAAATATTCAATAATCTCTCCAAAAAATATCATGGATGGGGAACTAAGTTTTGAAACACACAAACGTATAGGAAAACATCACCAAAAGTTGCAAGATAAGTATTAAATACATGTGTTTACTGACTGTGCCATTTGTTTTTAACTTTGTTGAAGAGTTGCTCTCCCTTCTTATAACTCACAGTTCATAAAACCTATGCAGTGAATCTGTTCATTGTGAGCAAATACTTGCAAATTCTCATTTCAGAAGCTAATTTAATTGGTACATTCTGACTACTATTGCTTATTTCACACTTCAGTAGGTAAAGATGCATTAATAATCGAGGTTCCAAACTGTAATTAACATTAGCTTTAGGCTCCACACAATGAAATGATTACATTTTAATATATGAGTTGATAAACAAAGTTAATCTAACATATGAATAAACAGGAGAAATAACTTACATTTACTTCTTTGCAAATTGATTCATGTATTTGAAAGTTATCATGTTGGGGAATATGTGAATGTCAAAAAAAAGTGTGTAACTGTCAATATAACACCTGAACCTAGTCAGTTTAATGTACCAAGCTGAATTTGACACATTTCAACAAAACATTATTTTTCTAGGAAAAATTAAAACATATTTTAGCTTTGCTTGATTTAACAGTTTTCTGCATCTATTGTGATTTTATATTGTATTTTGCTATGCTCCTAATTAAATTGATTGTTGTATAAGGACACCCAAATCATGTATTTTTATGTTAGCACATTGTTCTTGATCATAGTGTACAGTTATTGCCCACATTCATTTGCACAGCACTGCAATGTAACATGTGTATCCTTACAAAGATATCATATTAACACAGTGTTACATCAAATAAAATATATTTAATGAATATGGATTGGTTTGACTTTGTGCAGGACCTATATAGGCAACCTTATTTGCAATTAGTGTGTGAGTTTAATAGCCCTGTCATGTACAGAAGACATTGTTTGATCAGATAGTTGAGTAACCATCTCTTATGATCTTTCACCAACTCTTATTGCATGTTGCCTGATCCTTGGGAGAGAGGGTGTAAGATAATTGTTGCATTATGGCTGACCATTCCATAGTCAACACTCCGACTTGTGAGTCTCTGTCAACTGCTGGACATTTGATATGAAGATTTTACTCGTTTTGACAAAGTTGCTCCTTCTTCCTTTCTCTTTATTGAATTATGATAGTAATGATAGTTGCACATCAGTATTTAATATTACATTAATTTGGATTTGTTAATTTTAAGTGTCAGATTAATCTCCTTTGTTAACTTTTAAGATAATTTGACCAGATGGCACTTAGAATACATTAATAGAGTTAGGAGTTATAATAAAGATATACTTTTTTATCCACAGGAAGACTTAACATTGTGTTCTCTTTAGTTGTGTTTAATAATTACAAATGCCATGAATAATTATGTGTCATCATTTTAAAAATCTGTCGAGATGGAAACTCAGCCAGATGCTGTTAGAATTACCATTTATTACAGTTATTTTTAGATAATTATTTGAGACAAAAAATGGGAATCTGTTTGATTGAAGGAATTGTTGTTTCTTATATTTGTCTTCAGAAATTTAACATTAGGTACTAAATGTTTTTCTTCACTATTTGTACATGTCAATACTCAGAAATATATAAACAATCTTGATAGTTTTTACGAGTGATCAGAAATATTTGAAACATACTTTTCCTGTAACATTAATTCTGTCATAATCATAGTGAATGGGTCCTAAACAGCTAAAATAATGAATTAATTTCACAAACAATCAAATCAGCTATGTTCTTTTGTTGATATCTTAGCTAGGAGCCTGCCGTAACAACGTATGGGGTTTCTATTTGATATGAACATTTTATATACCTCAAGCACATGCTCACATGCTATTTTGTATCCGACATGTTCTCAGACCATATTTCCAGAAACTGTGACTTAGTAGGTCTAGGTGGGATCAAAATCTGCATACAAGGCATCCCCATAGCTCTCACGACAACTATTTCACCATAAGTAAGCTGGGAAGCTGTCAAAAGAGTGTGAGTATAACTGTGGTCAGAATCCCTTGGGAGCAATTTGAGCATTCACATGACCTGACACATGAGTTACTATACAGATACCTACGTCTAAGCAAGCAGATTGAGTCCACTCTGCTGTTTTTATGCATGCCCAGGTCAGTTGGAGAATCTTTACTTTCGGGGAGATTGGCTTCCTGAATAGTGCTTGCCCCTTGCTTCTGATATTTTATGTGAGAGTCCAGGGACCATCCCACTATTTCTATAAACAGTTAATCGAGCAATAGTGGGCTTGATGGGGCTTGAAGGGCTGCTGCAGTTTGGGCTCAGTACAATATGTACAGAAGACAGGAGGCTTTTCTTTTGCCATTAATTCACAGTACAGACAGCATGGTATTAATATTCACGATCATCAATTCATAGAATGAATTTTCAGGATGGAAAGATTATGATAAAATTATGAATCCAATTTCCAACTCCTACCCTCCCCACCAGTGAAACTACAATATGAATGGAAAAGGGCACCCAGTCTCATTATGATCTTTAGGCTGTCATCATTGGGGCTAATTCTAATGTCACACTGTGGATGATGATTTGTTGAAATCCAATTTGAATGCAAAATACCACATTTAATTTACACTACCACCTGTCAATAGGAAATAGACTGAGGCAGAGCTTTTGAGATATCCATAGGGAATATTCAATTATAATCAACCTTCCTACTTTTGTTAGATCTTTGTCCTGCAATTGATTGTTTCTGCCATTTCTTATTCTTGCAACAATCTGTCACTAAGATGAACTTGAATTTCAATTTAATATTGTCTAAGAAGTACAATGGAGAATGCTTCTTTTAATCTTTCCAGTACTACAGTTGGTTGTCCGTTTCATTTTTCCCAAAGATTAATTATAACCAAGGTTATTATGGTAATAGAGGAATAGGATATTTGGCAGGTGTGGAGAATGGTTTCCCATGCAATATACAGTACAGTATGTGGCAAGGGAAAATACCATTGAGCTAACACTACCTGAATGAAAATGGAAATACTGGGTTTTATTGTTGTTATTGTTTAAATTATACAGCAGATATTACAGAAAACCATCAGGGAAATTGCTATCATGAAACTGCTCTGTAAACCCACTTTTAAGCAAGCAAGCAAGCAAACAAGCAAGCAAGCAAGCAAGCAAGCAAACAATCCCCCCTGCATAAAACCTGTACCAAAGTTAGTCTTTGCCACCTCCAAATATTACAATAAGGAAAAAAATGCTAAGATAAATAATAGACATCATGAATGTATTATATATTGAGTTTATGAACACATTATTTCTTTAACCTTAGAAAATTAATGTGCCTAAAATAAATTTCTACATGTAAATACAATATATTGTTATTTCTGTGTTGGAGGTAGTCTATACAATGTATAGTTATTTCTGTGTTGGAGGTGGTCTATACAATGTATTTTCATTTCCATGTCTTGAGGCAACAAATCAAAACAAAGCAAGGCTTTGCTTTTATCTCAAGGAGGACTCTTCTTATGTACAGTTAGGCCAGTGAATTCCCAAGTTTGATCAAGGAGCAACACATTATCCAAGAGAAAACACTGGCTCTTTTTAAAATCTTCAAAACAGAATGAATTGATAAGAGAAAATGACTAAGCAATACCTACCTATTCTGTTTAGCCAAAAAAAGAAAGGAAGAAAGAAAGAGAGAGAAAGAGAGAGAGAGAGAGAGAGAGAGAGAGAAGGAAGAAGGAAAGAAAGAAAGAAAAAGAAAGAAAGAAAGAGAGAAAGAAAGGAAGAAAGAAAGTTAAATGGATATACTGGGTTTGGCAAGTCCTTTTGATGAAGTAGGTCTATAAAACATAAACTTTACTTATGGAAAATTATAGTCATAAACAAAAAGGAAACTGATGGTCTCTCTCACATGAGAATGTAGTGCTGTGGGGCTGCATAGCCATGAGCTCTGGCTTGCTGTGTATAGAAAACAGAATTCAAAAGATGTGGTAGTTTTATAGAAATAAACGAACATACTTGATCCATGGCAGCCTTAAAAGTAAAATCTGGATATTATTAATACCTGGTAAGAGCTATGTTAGCAGCTTCTGGAGTTCAAGTGTATTGTGGGGGCCTATCACATCTCTTTGTGCATCAGTTTCCTGGTGCATAACATTAATTCTTACAGTTTGTATGTGGTTTTGTGTGTTGTGAGTGTGTGTGTGTGTGTGTGTGTGTGTGTGTGTGTGTATCTATGTGTGTGCATATTATGAGAAGCTGTGTACATCTGTACTTGGAGACCAGAGGTAGAACTTCAAACATCATCTACTATGGCATTTAAAATTATTACTTTCATAAAAGACCTGCTAGTGAACCTGAAAGCCATATTTTCTGGTTAGGATAGCTGCCAGACAGGACCAGTGTTATTCTGCTTCTATCCCCAGTCTGAGCTCTGAAGTTACTGGCAGGCAGGGACAAGCCTAATATTTTTCATGTGAATTGGGAATACAAATCAATATTCTCATACATACACAGCAAGTCTTATGCACTTAGCTCTTTTCCTAGTAACAAACAATTCTCATTCTTATGTTTCTCTGGAGATGCAAAGAACTCATAATTATAAAGCATATAAATAAAGAAGCCACTGGCCTTTAAAATTGTTGTGTCAATAATAATTATTTATTAAATAAATAGATTTATCTTTATATTGTATTTTTCCTTCATCTGAAATAATTCTCCTTCCCATCACTTCTAATACAAGTATGTTTGTTTATACTCGAAGATAAAAAGTCATTCTTGGCTCATTTAGGAAATATGAAATTAGTATGATGTATACCCCCAATTGAATGATGAGGAATGGATAGTAAGACAGTTTTAGAATGCCCCTGAATGGTTGCTAATCATACTTAAGTAGAAGAAGACAGATTCAGTATGTGCAGATTGCCATGAGTAGATTTTCATGATGTCATGGGGAGAGTAAGGGTGGGGCTGCCATCAGGATGTAAAGTGAATATGTAAACAAATTAATAAAAAATAAAAAAAATGAAGAAAAACACAATTTACTAGGTGAGATTAAAAAGTAGGTTTTCCTAGGGTCCAGGATTTGTATGGCTAGTACAGAGGCATTCAGGACTCTAACGGGATTTCTGTAGTGTTCTTACTCAACTGGAACCTGAAACTATGACTATAACATATTCTTACTAGAAGTGTAAGACAGAAGTCACTTCAAATTTTAGCCACACATAGTAAGACAATAAAAATACCACCTATATTATTCTCTCATCTTAACTCTCAAAGAAGAAAAGTATGAATGATTGTTTGAGAGTCTTGGAATCTTTTTCAACTGTTCTTAATAATATGACTATTCCATTTTAAAATCCTGAGTAAGATTTGCATATTTTCCTTTGTGCATTCAATATATATATATATATATATATATATATATATATATATATATATA
>NW_022196911.1:34351113-34353814 GCF_008632895.1 Mastomys coucha | reverse complement strand
GTAGACCAGGCTGGCCTCGAACTCAGAAATCTGCCTGCCTCTGCCTCTCAAGTGCTGGAATTAAAGGCCTGTGCCACCACCACCCAACATGGAGTCTCTTTTTAAAGCTACATGTGATTTTTCTTCTGAGTGTCTTATTTACCAGAGTTAGCAGTAGATAACTTGTGACAGAAACAAACACGTATAGAAAAACCAAAAGCTGTTTCCAAGGTGACTCATATTGTTTGAAGTGAACTTAATTATGTCTCTATTTCTCTGCCACCAATCACATATAACTCCATACTATTTTCTTTCATTTTAAAATGACTCAAGAAAATTTCAGTTTCCTTTTTAAATGTAGTTTTCTTTATTTTATGAGTGCGTGGGTGTTTGTGTGTCTATAGAAGTGTATACATGAGTGTACCTGTGGTTACAAAGGAGGACAGAAGAGGGTGTCAGGTCTGCTGTAGCTGAAGTTGCAGTTGGTGTGTGTGTGTGGGTGTGTGCGTGCACAATTCATGGATGCTGTAAAACAAAGTCTGGTGTTAACAACAGAACAATAACCACACTGTTGTATGTTATAGATATAAAGCCATTTTTACTTATTAAGTTTTAAATAATTGATTTATTTCTGAACATCTACATTCTTGGGCATGTTAAATGGTTCAGCAGCTTAAAGTACATGCTACAAAACCTGATGACCTGAGTTCAAATCTATCTCTCCCACAGGGTCTCACATGGTAGGAGGAGAGAACTTATTCCCACAGTTTGGCTTTTGCCTTTTAATCTGTAACAATGGCCCAAATACACACACACACACACACACACACACACACACAGGAACTCACACACCCCACAAAGTCCCAAACAAATACATGAATACTGAGAAAAACAGTATAGATCATCATTAAATGTTTGAACCTTCTAATGCATATGCTCTCTAGACTCTACTGCAAAATTGCACTCAACGCTCATTGCTTCTTATCACATGCTACTAGCATACATAAGAATACAACATTTCAAAATGCAAAAACTACAAGTGTAAGCCCAGCCCAGCTGGAGACAATAGGATCAAAAGTTCAAGGTTACAATTAGCTACATAGGAAGAAAAGGTCAGCCTAGGATATGTGGCACTGGGATAAACATAAGAATACAAAAATACATAATTTTTGCAAAGGAATCTCTTGTAAAAATCATGATAAAGCAATGGCTAATTATTTTAGCATTCTTGCATAATGTTTGAATAATATTATAATATACAAATACTTATATTTTCATCACCTAAAGTTTTGTATTTTGTATTTGTAATTACATTACCTGAAGGTTACCTAGACTCCACAATTTATCAATTAAAACACTTGAGTGTATAGCTATTCATTTTTTGTGAAGTTACAGAAAAAGAGAATCTTTTTAGCAGAATATATGATACTTAATACCTTCCCCCATAATAAAATCTAATGGAATTTTTATTATTGGAAATCACTCATATAATACTAGGAGGGTAAATTAAAATTGTGAATAGAGTAGGTAATCAGTGGCTCAATGTCCCCATTGAAGCAGAAAAATAAAACAATTGTTTTTCCCTCTCTTCCTCCTAAACACAGTGAATAATATATTTGATACATATGGAGTTACCTGAAGGTACGTGACAAGTCCTGTAAGTTCTTAAGGTCCACCCCTTGTTTGACAATTTTTAGAAGTTGATTTCATGCATGGGAAACTCTGAGACCCAAAGAATTTCATTGTGAAACATGCTTTTTAGTGACTTTACGAGCTCATCTAATTTCAGACAATAACCTTTCAGAGTGTTTGAAACATAGGTAATTCATTGCAGTGCTGAATAATTTGAAATTGGCAATGACATTAAACTGTTCCTCATACTGTTTTGCTTTGTCACTGCCTATACTCAATAAAGATGACACAGAATTTTATTCTCTAAAAAACATACAACAGTATTTCCTTGTCCCACATTTATAATGCAATAATATAACAAAAGCATTTACTATTTGTTCTATAATAGTTCTTTTCCAATATTTGAAATGGCAATATTTTTTAAAATACTCTATTGTATTGATATTTGATTTCATGATAAATAACATTTGGCTATTGATTTGCACATTTCATTACAAGGATAAATTTTCTCCCAGTGATTTTTTTTTTAATATATTAATTGCCACATTTTGGAGCCTACAGTAATTCAAAGACAAGAGCCAAAAGATAAATCTCTCCATATTTAGATGCACGAGGCAAAGAATACTGTTTCTAAGATCTCATCATGGAAACTCAGGATAAACCCAGCTTCAAACAGAGGACAAGTTTTGCTTCACTGCAGGGAGTCAGAAGCTGCAGCTTCCACATTTACACAAAATAAACTACAGGGAAGTCAGAATTGCAATCCAAGCAGTGACCTCTATCTGAGCCCCCATAAACCAGATAATTCACCTCTGCTCCAAGCAGACTACAGACTTTGGAAGGACGTGATGCTGACTACATGCAGCTCCTCTCTGCAAACCTACAGCTAGCTATGAACTCCTATTTGGAAAAGAAAAATGTGCCAGGAAAACATAAACAAGTCCATCTTGGATTTCCTGAAAGATCGGGATGTACTATGTATCTATGGGATCATGTAACAAATTTTAAATATTAGTACTCAAGTCAGTGATTCCTAGCTAGAATTAAAATACTGGTATTCACATCAAGTCTGAAGCTATTAAGGTTTTTT
>NW_022196911.1:34337266-34351103 GCF_008632895.1 Mastomys coucha | reverse complement strand
TTTCTAGACAGTGAAAAATATATTTACTATGTCAAAGTATTTTTTTTAACAAATAGATGTTATTAATTGTTTGGTACATTCACATGAATAATTGCTACCAAGAAATATGTAGATAAGTCTGTACTACAATTGTGAACAGGACGCTAGTATTTTTTAAATCTGTTTGCCTGGTATATTTTAGCTTATACATTCTCTAGCCATGTCCAAGTGGTTGTATTTTTGGCATGATTTAGTTCCCTTTCACACAGTGTTTTGTTAGCATTGGTGAGCAATTTAGCAAACCCATTGTGATTCATTTAACACAGTGGTTCTAAACCTTACTAACTCTGTGGACCTATAATACAGTCCCTCAATCATAAAACTATTTTGTTGCTACTTCATAACTGCAACTTTGCTACTGTTAGAAATCATAATGTAAATATCTTATATGTGACCCTCAATGGAGTCACTATTTATGTTAAGAAACACTGAATTAATATGTAGAACTGCTTCAATTTTGCTGTAGTATATGTAGGTCAAAAATCTAGAGACATATAGTATACAAAGTGGTATTAGGGTCTTTTGATGCTTTAGGATCAATAGTCATATTTTCTTTATAATCTTTCTTTATAAAATGCATCTTTATATGTAGTATCTTCCTTTATTCTCTATGCCTTCTATGCACAATCTAGGACAAAAAATTAATTTTGACGGATGGATAGTTATGATGTATTATGACCTGCATCTGAGCTTCGGTCAACTTCATAACTTTGGACTCCATTTTTATGACACATATCTAGAAACATCTTGCCAATTTAGAAGTCAACTAAAATAAATAAATACCAGTTAATAAAGTGGACAAATCTTTCACAAATTAAAGAGAGACTGTTATTGAAGCCAGATGAGCAGATGTTGGATACACATGTGTATAGCAAAAGCCAATTGGAACATGAAGTTGAATGTCTTACAGCAGACTTGGCCAGTGTGATCAAACAGATCTTCATCCAAGATGAGTGCCAGATTCAGTTAGCTGTAAATACATCATGCCTCTCAGTGATGCAGAATATTCTCACTGGCAAACTTAACACTACTTGACTATTATGTAGTTTTCTCTCAGATTGAAACATTGATTTAAATGATGTAAATAAAAAATTGTGTGAGTATAATGATTCCTAATATTTCTTCCAAGTGATAACATTCACATAGTCAATTAAGCTAGATCACAGAGCTGATGTGCCTAGGTCTGTATAGTTCATAATTTAGATAGGTAATTACACAAAGCAATTAATTATACATCCCCAAAGGTAGATAGCTTACAGGAAAATTACTTATATTTAAAGAATCTCACCTGTTTTATAAACGTTATTTCATTATATTTATGTTAGAGGTAAACAGAAATGTTTAGTGTTCAGTATCTGTAGTACTAAAATTGACATTTGGTTTTTATGCAACCATCCCAATATTCTAATAAACTTATTTGACTATCTAAATGTTATTAATTTATTGCATCTGTATATAGGTGAGAGTATAATCATATTACTATAGGTGCCTATAAGAGGCAGAAATTCTATATCCAGTTGTGAGGTGCTGACGTGGCCGCTGTTAAGTCCAACTCAAGTCCTTGTACAGGAGCTGTAGATACTCTTTAACTACTGAGCCATCTTTCTAGCCATTTGATTATGTCTCTAAAATCTGTAACACACACACAAAGTTAACTTTAAATGTTTCCAGCTAATAGATCACTGAAGAATTGTGGGCCTTTGCTTGTGTATTGTGTTAAGAATGTTCCACTATCATTTCCAACTTAAAAGAGAGAGTTGGAATAGACATGGATCAGGGGTTAGTGGCATAAGAAGAAGACAAAATTGATAACAGATTCACCTGCAGAGAGTTTCCAATTACTTGTATCCCTGGGGTTTTCCCCTTTACGTTTTGATTCCAAAATGAGGATGAGACTCAAAAAAAGATAATTTGAGAAAATGATTCTGACATTTCCCTTCTTCCTTCACCTGAAGTAATAATCAGAGATACAGTTGATGAGAGGGATGATGATACAGTAACATGACATACGGAAGTGACAAAATCTGATGGATGGAAAATACTGCTGCTTTTATTTATTCAGATACATTAACAATAACTTCTGATCTATTGTATTACAAATTAGCTGACATTATGGTGCCAACATAGACTAACTCAAAAATTAGACAGAATTGAAGTAGCATAGTTGAATGAGTTTTGTTAATGTGTGTGAAATCAAATTAAACAGTTTCTTCCCTCTGCTGTGTCTTGGAGTACTGGAAGAAATACGAGCATAAATATTATGAGAGTCTTAACTAAGAGAATACACTACCAATCCTTGAAAGTAGTTGTAACTTCCCTGGGTTGGTTTTCTTACTAAGTAAAGAAGGTAGGAAAGAAAGAAGGCCTGTTGAGTATTGGCATCCCCTTCACATGCTTCCTGATCTGCCCAAGATATGATCAAGTGCCATCTAGCACCTACCTCAATGCCTTCAAGGCCACAATGATATACTCTCAAATCATGAGACAAAATAAATCCTCTTTTCTTTAAATTGTGACTTGTCCTGTGTTTGGACACAGTGAGAAAAGTAGCTAATGCAATGAGGGGGAAGAAATGACAGAAGAATCATTACATAGTATGATATAACAAACTGGGAGCCTGTCAGTAGCATCCATAAGAGCAAGGTAACACTTTGAGAAGGACAGAAAATAGATGTAAAGTGGAATAGGAAGAATACCCAGGGAATATCTTTTGTTTTTAGAATTCTGTTCTAAATGTCTCTGTAAATAAGCACAGGTTAACAAAGTCAAGTATGTGAATATTTTATTCAAATGGATCACCAAAATGTGTCCTCTAATGTTGAGGAATAGATATCTAGTATTACAGTTTCCTTTAATGCATGTTTATAAAATACAGAGTCGACCTATTCCACAACTATCATATAATTTACCAATATTTCTTTCTCCCTCCCTCCCTCTCCCTTCCCCCTCTCTCTTTCTTACACACACACAAACAATTTTAACATCTTTGTTGAATTAATCTATTCCCTGTAATGGAGGTTGTAGTCCTCATTGGACATATTATCAGTGAAGCAAATGAAGTTAAATCTACTCAAGTAGAGGTAAGAGAGAGAATATTGAACAGACAGCTTTTAGAAAGCAGGATATGTAACATGCCACTATTTATTAATCTATCAATAAGGATATTAACATCAATAAGAATACCAGAATTATGGGCTTCTATAAAGATTCAGTGGGTTAAATATATGGGATACCCTTAATTCTTAATGGGTGTTAGTTTTATACAATAAATAAGACTCATTGACAATGTTCTTAATAATGTGATGATATAGATAATATACAAACTCTAAACATTTAATAACTTCATATATAAATAAAATCTACAAACAATAAAATATGCAAATAAAATAATCCAAAAATGTTGGTGGAGTTGCTTTAAAGAAATACTGAGATATTGAAAGTCTATGTAGACAAATGTAGTTTGAGTGACAATGGGCATGTTTGGAAAGTGCCAGTTTGTGACAATAAATAGAAAAGGCAAAGACAGATGAAGACCTCAGACATTAGGAATGTTACCTATATGTTTTTAACATACACACACAAAAAAAAAAATCAACAGAAACTCCATGAGGAAAGCACAAATATGGTCAGGGGTGAGTACATTTTCCCTCCAAATTAAAAAGTACCTTAAGTGATTTATACATAAATAACCATAAATATTTGCTTGGAAATTGCCAAATATGACATTAGATTTCTCATATAGGTTTATTAACAGAAAGTAAAATGATATAACATAAAATAAATGTACTTCTAGCTCTCCAACACATGTGGTGCTAGATGCTGACAATAACCTTGTTTGAGTTACTAATGATATTCATCAAAAACCTCAACTGGAATTCAGATGTGGTGGAGTTTTAAATGAGTATGTTAACTACCCAACAGAATGGAAGAAACATTGTTTCAGTTTTATACTGATATTGGTGAAAATGGCAAATATTACTCCTGCTTAGTGAAGGTCAATTTTGAGGTTTGGATGCAATAGATTTATTTTTGTATTAAGCAAATTTTATAAAATTTTACAAAATTTATAATTCATTAATAAAAAATTAATTAATAATTAATCATGATTCATACTTGGGAATGGGACCATAGCAGTAAGGAGGATTTTTATCTTCATGGTAGTTTATGAAATCTTCATAAAATGTACACACTTGGGTTTCCTTACAAATACTATTGCAATGCTGGAATAACAGCACTTCAGCAGCTTAATTGGGAAATGTGTATCTGTACGGTCTTTCTTGTTTTTATAAATAAGGAACTGTAGTGATGGTTTTAAAAATATTGTGTAATAATTATATGTCTGCCACAATTGAGAGCACAAATAAAACAAGCATTATAGAAGCGGGGGCACCTCCCCTCAAGAATAATTGCAAGGCCTGTCACATCTGATTGCTTGAGCATTTCAAAAGGCAAGGCCAAAAACAAATAAACACCACAAATCCCTATGTTCCGACAAAACAATGAGAACAAATAAAGTGCCAGAATATCCTTTCACAACAGATTAGAAAATATAAACAATTCATGTATGCTTGCTTTACCAATTAGCTTGTGTCATGATGCACACCTTCCTAAAATATCAAGAACTTATGAATCAGTAAATCTTGTTAAATGCTGTGCTATTGCTTTAAGCCGAAAATATTAAGAAATAATTTCTGATTTCAAGGATTTTATCATAATTGAAAATAACAATTTTTGTCTTCAGGAGAACATGAATGCCTTTAAAATAAAGTGTGACAAAAGTGTAATTAAAAATGATTTCTTCCCATGGGGCCACCCTCCTCCTCAGCTTCTTCTAGCTTTTTCCCAGTTCTACAAGAGAGATCCTCAGCTTCCATCCATTGCTTGGTTGCTAGTGTCTACATCTGACTCTTTGAGCTGCTTGTTAGACCTCTCAGAGGGCAGCCATGCTAGGCTCCTGAATGCAAGCACATGCAGCCTCAGCCACAGTGCCAGGGTTTAGGCTTCCTCTTAAGCTGGATCATAATTTGGGCCCCATGGAAAGACCAGCAGTCTCAACTGACCTGCACCCCGCGATTTCTGAGACACTGAGCCTCCAATCAGGCAGCATACTCCAGCTCATCTGAGACCCCCAACATATAGACAGCAGAGGACTGCCTGCTCTGGTCTCAGTGAGTGAAGATGTACCTAACCCTCAAGAGCCTTGAGGCCTCAGGGAATGGGAAGATCTAGTGGGGTGGGGAGGGTGGTAAACCTCTTGGAGACAGGAGGGGGGTATGGGATGAACAGAGGTCAGAAGTGGGGCAGGCTGAGAGGAGAAGAAAGTCTGGAAGTCTGGAGAGTAAAATAGGATTAAAGAATAAATATAGATGAAATTTTAGAAAGCTGATTATTTACAACTCACTTAGAAACTAGCATCAGGTGTCTTAGGAAAGCAATGAAAATGTATATATACACATGTATATGCATATATGTATATATCTATATGTGTGTATGTGTGTGTGTGTGTGTGCATGTATCGGTGTGAAAGAGTGTGAATGGATATTAGTGGAGATATAAACATGTGATCAGTACATTACTGACTTTTAGCCTTGAAGTTTTAAGACCTAAAACATGGCATTTAGTATCTATTAAAATATCTATATTTTAATTTGCTGATTAATAGCCTTTTTTTTTCAGTTTTTAAGTACACATAAGAGAAGATGTGCTTAATAATGCCACCTAAACAAGTTCAGCGATATAAAATGATTTCAGTATTTGCTAAACAAATGTGACCAATTATGTTTTTGAAATGAGAAAGAAAAGAACTGTTTGTAAAATATAAATGTATATGTGTATATATATATATGTATATAACTTGAATTTTAATCTAGCATGTGTGAACATGTTATGATTTTATGTTTTAGTGAACTGCATGGTAGAGTATTATAAACATATGCAACATTGCTCTAACATCCCACTATGTTTTTTAAATGATCAGAAACATTAAAATAGATTTTAAAGGCATTATCTTGTTAGCAGAGGCCTCTGGTATACTACCTTGATACCTATTTTTTTCTGGAACTCAGAATAGAAACATCTATTCTATCATCTTAAAAAAAATATTAAAAATCCAATGTAGAGAACAGTCCCTGACTTCTTGACAATGGCATTGAACACTGCAGGGATTTGCCTGTGTGACCCTTGACCTTAACTCACTGACCTCCTTTGTTCAGTTCTGTGGATCCATTTCCTCAGAGAAATATGGCTACATAGACAGCAAACTAATTAGTCTCATTATATATTTTTAATTTTTGAATTAAAAAAATCAAATTGATTAGCCTTATGGATATTTTTTTCACACCTTATGGAATAATTCCAAAGGAATTCTAGAAGTCATGGCATTTGGATCTTATTCATTTCAGTATATATCTGTAAACATAAGAATATTTTTCTTATACAATTCATTGCTCCCGTGCCATTGGCCAATCCATCAAGGTAGGCAATATTTCACTCAGCCCACTATGGCCCATATATTATTACTTCACTTTGCTTCCTTGGGATGTTATTTACTGCAAACCCTTCCCGTCATATTTCTTTTTAATGGATGTTAGCTCAGAAACTTTTCTGGGTACAAGTTATAATAAGAATACTTGTAGGAGACATTGGGTAGGGTTTAAAATTTTGCAAGCAATCCTGGACTTCTATCTCTTGGTATAAAAAACTTCAGGTTCGGGTATTTCCCCAACTAGAAATGCCATCTGTCTTTCCTTTAATCCAGTGTCTTCTCTCAAATTAAAAGGATAGAAGACAAAATCACAGTTGACCATCATCTTTGTATGACTATCTGTCATTCATATCTCTTTCAGTTTTTCTTGCTAGTACTTTCTTTAAATGCTGCAAACATTTTATAAAATTGTCTTCCATTGATACTCAATTTCTCCTGGTGCTTTAGGAATTGGTGTATCACACAAATGTATTGGAAGTGAATATAGCTTGAAAATCAGAACCAAAAATATGTCACACTACAGGACAAATCAAGACTTGTGCATTTGCTTTATCTATACTTCTATGCATTTAATGTTGGTAGTAACCAGCAAGCCATGTAAGAGTTCTTTTATATCTATCTTTAAGTCTTCAGTTTAAGATAAAATTCAGAAAGACTAACCCTAGTCTTTTCACAGTGTTGGACAGGTATTGACATATTAACACTCATTTTCAGTACTTTACAGTGAGGTTATTCTAGATATTTTTCAAGTGTGCTGGATGGAGAGCAATCTAACTCTCCTAAACCCATTGGTTTGTATGGCCATACTATTAGAAAACACACTTTTTGCCCTTTTTCTAATGTCTATAAAGATAACATGTTTCCCTAACTTCTTTCTCAGCCTGTATATTGCTTTTATTATGTTTAGCTATGGCCCTGGAATTACTGAGCTTTTCAAGACTTTTATCATGAAAGGATGTTGAATTTTGTCAAATGCTTTTCAGCATCTAATGACATGATCATGGGAATTTTTCATTTGAGTTTATGTAGTTGATTACATTGATGGATTTCTGTATATTGAACCATCCCTGCATTCAGAGAATGAATTGTATTTGATAATGGTGAATGATCATTTTGATGTGTTCTTGGATTCATTTTGCAAGAATTTTATTGAGTATTAGTGCATCAATACTCATGAGGGAAAATGGTGTGAAGTTCTCTTTCTTTTTTGTGTTTTGCATGATTTTGGTATCAGCATAACTGTGGCTTCATAGAATGAGTTGTTAGTGTTCCTTCTGTTTACATTTTGTGGAATAGTTTGAAGAGTATTAATATTAGGTCTTCTTTGAAGGTCTGATAGAATTACACACTAAACCTATCTGGACACTTCACAATAGTCACATGAGCACATGGGAAATTTTCCTGAACAGGACACACATGGCTTATGCTCTAAGATCAAGAATTGACAAATGGGACTTCATAAAATTGCAAAGTTTCTGTTAGGTAAAGAACACTATCTGTAGGACAAAATGGAAACCAACTGATTGGGAAAAGATCTTTACCAATCCTACATCTGATAGAGGGTTAATATCCAATATATACAAAGGACTCAAGAAGTTAGACTCCAGAAAACCAAATAATCCTATTAAAAATGGGGAACAGAACAAAACAGAATTTCTCAACTGAGGAAAATCAAATGTCTATGAAACACCTAAAGAAATGTTCAACATCCTTAGTAGTCAGGAAATGCAAATCAAAACAACCCTGAGATTCCACCTCACACCAGTCAGAATGGCCAAGATCAAAAGCTCAGGTAAGCAGATGCTGGTGAGGATGCGAAAAAGAGGAACACTCCTCCATTGCTGGTGTGATTGCAAGCTGGTACAATCACTCTGGAAATCAGTATGGTGATTCCTCCAGAAATTGGACATAGTACTACCTGAGGACTCAGCTATACCACTCCTGGGCATATACCCAGAAGATGCTCCAACATATAATAAAGACATATGCTCCACTATGTTCATAGCAGCCATATTTATAAGTCACAAGCTGGAAAGAACCCAGATGTCCTTCAACAAACGAATGGATATAAAAAATGTGGTACATCTACACAATGGATTACTACTCAGCTATTAAAAACAATGACTTCACGAAATTTGCAGGCAAATGTATGGATCTAGAAAATATCATCCTGAGTAAGGTAATTCAGTCACAACATACAACACATAGTATGTGCTCACTAATAAGTAGGTATTAGGCAAAAGTGTAAAATACCCACAATACAACTCATGGACCACAAGAAGGTCAAGAAGAAAAAGGAAAAAAGAATAAATACTTCAGTCATAACAGAAGGGAGTACAAGATAATCAAGGGAAACAGATGGTGGGAGGAACTTGGGATGAATAGAAAAGGGGGAGAAAAAAGGGGAAGAATCAGGTATGGTAGAAGATGGAGGAGATGTACAGAGGGTCAAGAAATTGAACAGAGTTGTGTAGCAATTTAGGATGGAGAACTTGAGGTAGCATCCAGAAAGTCCCAGATGCCAGGAAATCAAGAGCCTTTCAGGATCCCATGGGGACGACATTAACTGAAATACCTCATAAAGGGGGAAGGAGAACCTTTAGAGACCATATCCAGAGGTTAATCATGGGGGCCACCATGGAGGTAAAGGGATGGGGCCACCCACCTATCTCTAAAAATTTATCCCAGAATCTCTCCTGTCTCAAGGAAATAGAGGGGCAAAGAGTGGAGCTGAAACTGAAGGAAAGGCCATCCAGAGACTGCACCACCTGGGGATTCATTCCACATGCCGACCCCAAACCTAGACACTATTGTGGATGCCAATAAATGCCTGCTGACAGGAGTCTGAAACAGCTGTCTCCTGAGAGGCTCTGCCATATCCTAGCCAATACAGATGTGGAGGCTCACAGCCAACCACAGGACTAAGCACAGGGACCCCAATGGAAGAGTTAGGGGAAAGACTGAAGGAGCTTAAGGGCCTTATTTGACATCAATGTGAGGAGAGACCATTGGTCCTGTGAAGGCTTAATGCTCCAGTGTAGAGGAATGCTATGGCTGTGAGGCGGGAATGGGTGGGTGGGTCGGGAACACCCTCATAGAAGCAGGATAATGCATGATGAGTTAAAGGGTTAGAAAGGGGAAACTGCAAGGGGACAACATTTTAAATGAAAATAAAAAAAAATGGTAACATGTTGTCCTTAACTGACAGGAGAGTTTAGTGAGTGTTTTCTTTTCATCCTTGCTACATTCCCCCACACCCAGTAAACTTGGTCTCAATTAACACTTTGTATCTTTTGTTGACAGAAAGCCAGAAAACAGACATAATACTATATCCAACCTAGAATTAGAATGAAGCTGCTGTATGGAATGGATTATCAAGTCATATCCCAATTGGGAAAGTATATGCAGTCTACTTTCCTAAAATTGTTTTCTATCATCTATCTTTGATTTTAAAATAGCTTATTTGCATCTCTGTTGCAGACTTGCTTCTCTGTTGTCCACCCAAGGAAGTGCACGTGCTTTCTCTCTAGTCTAAGTGCTAGATCTGATGAAGGTATTAAACTGTTCAAGGAATAGTTTTAAATGTAAATAATGGACACAGTCTCATCGGATAGCAAGAGAGACCCAACATACTGCATTGACTCACAGTTCTGAAGCATGACATTTGAAGTCAAGTCGGTGCATAGTTGGTTCCTTTGCAGCCTCTTAGATTGTAGGGAACTGTGGTCAAGCTAACTGTGCCAGGTGTGGCCTCATCTCTATGCTTTTAGTTCTCTGGTCTCTAGGCTTCTCACAAAGATGCTACTTCTAGTAGATTAGGGTCTTACTCACTGTGCCTTATTAACTCGGAAGTATGCATCTGAGAGTCATTTCATCAAAAACAGTCATACTGGTATTAAGAACTCTGATATATGAATCTGAGGAGTTTGTCACAAAACCACACCTCCTGAATGTTTTTCTGTTCTGTGAATATATACAGAAAATAAACCATCTAAACACAATTATGTTGTCCTTTTGAATACACATGCAAAAATTAAAGCAGATATTTGTTAGCAGATAGGAGAAATACATATGTAATTGTTTTCAATTTACATTTCACTGTGATGAACGGGCACATAGTTTGAAAGTTATCCTTTTAAAATGTGTCTGTATGTGTACCTGTTTGTTTTATTATGGATCAGTAAAGTCCTGTCTAATATTTCATTCTTTCCGTTTTATTTTTTGAAATGTTGTAATTTAAAACATAATTCTTTTTTATTAGATATTTTCTTTATTTACATTTCAAATGATATCCTCTTTTCCAGTTTCCCCTCTGAAAAGAAAAAAAAAACTATTCCTTCCCCCCTTCCCCTTCCCCTGCTCACCAACCCACCCTCTCCCACTTCCTGACCCTGGCATTCCCCTACACTGGGACATAGAGCCTTTATAGGACCAAGGGCCTCTCCTCCCATTGATGACCAACTAGGCCATCTCTGCTACATATACAGCTGGAGCCATGAGCATTCTTTGGTTGGTAGTTTAGTCCCTGGGAGCTCTGAGGTTACTAGTTAGTTCATATTGTTGTTCCTCCTATGGAGTTGCAAACCACTTCAGCTCCATGAGTCCTTTCTCTAGTTCCTTCTTTGAGGACCCTATGCTCAGTCTAATGGATGGTTGTGAACCTCTACTTCTGTATTAGTAGGGCACACCACTCCTGGGCATATACCCAGAAGATCCTCCAACATTTTTTTTTTTTTTTGGTTTTTTCGAGACAGGGTTTCTCTGTGTAGCTCTGGCTGTCCTGGAACTCACTCTGTAGACCAGGCTGGCCTCGAACTCAGAAATCCGCCTGCCTCTGCCTCCCAAGTGCTGGGATTAAAGGCGTGCGCCACCACCGCCCGGCTGATCCTCCAACATTTAATAAGGACACATGCTCTACTATGTTCATAGCAATCTTATTTATAATAGCTAGAAGCTGGCAACAACCCAGATATCCCTCAACAGAGAAATGGATATAGAAAATGTGGTGCATTTACACAATGGAGTACTACTCAGCCAATAAAAACAATGAATTTATGAAATACTTAGGAAAATGGATAGATCTGGAGGATATCATCCTGAGTGAGGTAACCCAATCTAAAAGAACCCACATGGTATACACTCTCTGATAAGTGGATATTAACCCAGAAGCTCAGAACACCCAAGATACAACCCACAAACCACAAGGAATTCAAGAAGATGGAAGGCCAAAGTGTGAATACTTCAATCCTTCTTAGAAGTTGGAACAAAATACTCACAGGAGGAAACACGGAGACCAATTGTGGAGCAGAGACTGAAGGAAGGACATTCCAGACACTGCCCCACCTGGGAATCCTTCCCATATACAATCACCAAACCCAGACACTATTGTGGATGCCAGCAAGTGCTGGCTGACAGGAGCCTGATATAACTGTCCCCTGGAAGGCTCAGCCAGTGTCTGACTAATAACAGTTGTTCTTAAGCACTTGTCTCTCTTCCCCTCTTGTTATTCCTCTCTCCAACTCCCTTCCCCCTCTCTCCATGTGGTCAGGTCATGGCTGGCCTCTGCTTCTCTATTCTCTCTTTGCCTTTCTATAATAGATGCCCTAAAAAAATAAAAACTAAAAACAAAACAAAACAAAAAAACAAAAAAATAACAATTTAAGGGCTTCACTTTATTTCTGTAAAAACCCAGACCTGTATAGTTTTGAGTTAAGTTTATAAAGTGATGACACTTCTCTGAAAGGAAGAACTCATTTGCTACATGTTTCTGTGTACACATTTTAAAATGTCTCCCTTGGTATATAGATGATTCATAAAATGAAGTGATTTGTAATAAGCATTTCCTTGAGATGTTCTAAGAGGGGTCTTAAAGAGTCCTAAAAACTTAAGTCAGACAGGACAGAGAAGAGAAGGTGAGAGGAAAAGATAGATCAACGATCGATACATGATAGATATAGATAGATAGATAGATAGATAGATAGATAGATAGATAGATAGATAGATAGATCGATAGATACATAGATAATAGATACATAGATAGGTACATGGATGAATAGATGATAGATAGATGGATAATGGTACACACAGATGATGAACACATAGCAGTAGACAGCACAGAGTTGAATAGAATATCTTCAATTGAGACAGATGTCTAGATGAAAAACCAATCAATTATTGAATTTATCAATTATACTCATTGGTGTTCAGATAGTTCTGAACTGAAAAGCAAACTCAATAGTCTTTTTTTAAAGAAATGATTTCATATATCATGTATTATAATGTATATCATTTTAAGGTAGCATGTGAAAATCATTGCATTATGCAGAATGAAGGTTATGTTTTGAAAATGTTATTCAAGTTTTACAAAAGATGGCTCACATTTGTAAGTGCTAGTGATGTGTCCTAAATTCTCTATTTAGGATAAAACAATATCTAAACTGTCTTCTGTCAACCATGGTAAAACAATTATCAACAATTAAGGAAAATGAAATTAGACCTTGCTCAGGATAAATGGGTGCCTTCTGTTTCCAAGACAAAACAACTGTACAAAGTGTGAAAGTTTCTTTGCTGGCAGAGGGATTGTCACCTTGAGTTTCTATTGTTGTTGTTGTTCTTTTTTGAAGTCTATCCCAGGCCAGTCCAACTGTTAAATTTCAATTAAACCAAATTTTGTCAGGGCAAAAAAAAAAAAAAAAGAAATGGAAATATAAGTATATGCTTTTTATCTAGCCTGAGCGGTTGGCAAAGCAAACTGGCTTTTCCATACTTGGCATTTACTAATAATATTTTGAATACCATTGCGCTTTTTAAGCTGAGTGTGGTGGAATTCTCTAGTGGGTTTCTTAAATGAGTCGATTTGCATTCTAATGAGAACAAATGTTTGGGATTGCATTGTTAAAATGCTAAAACGGTGTGTGTGTGTAATTATTTTGCAGCTTAGATTCCCAGAACTCATTTCCCCAAACTCACTCTTTCTTTCTCTTTCTTTCTTTCTTTCTTTCTTTCTTTCTTTCTTTCTTTCTTCCTTTTTTTTCTTTTCTGTTCTTTTCTTTTCTAATAACTGAAGAGTCAGAGCCTAGTGACTGCTGGAGGTGATTAGGGTAATTTAAACTGTTCACAAATGACTTTGCCATGGGATGAAAGCATTTCCGTGGCTTTGCCAGGCTCCTTTCATTATCTGTAAGCAGCCGCGGCATTGAGTCCCATAAGAAGTCTCACCAAGCTCTCTTTCCTTGTACACTTTCTCATTTGTGTTGATTAATCATTTTGTAATTCCATTCTAGGTTAACTCATCTTTAAGGCCTTGGCTGTTTT
>NW_022196911.1:34333958-34337256 GCF_008632895.1 Mastomys coucha | reverse complement strand
TTTTCTTTGCTTGTCTGTCCTGAAACCATTCTGTCGTCTGTTCTAATACCTTAGCTTTATCTCTGCAAGTCAAGCTTTAAAACATTAATCCGTTCATGCTTTAATTTCATATTCTATTACCAGAATGAATGCAAATGCTGTTTCCCTTTTCTCCTTTTTAATCATCTTTACTACAGCTTTTGCAAAACGTCCCATAGTAAAGCAAGCTGTATTATTTGACTGGAGCTCCATTTTTTTCTTCCTTCCTTTCTTTTTATTTTTAAATGATAGTTTTTCAACTCTCCCTTTCAGTTTTCAAATTCCACTAATCAGATGCAAATGTTTGAAGAAAATGGCAACAATCTTAATATCTTAATTCATTATTTGTTTTTGCCAGTCTTTGGATTCAGAGTGCACATGATAAGGGTAGGAGGACAAGATACAAAGATTTATATTTAAAAAAAAAATGTCATGTTGTTACATTCCAGAGTCACATGATTGCTAATCTTAGCCTGAAGATCTCCCTTTGAAGCAACAGCTCTCAAACTGTTTGTTTTGACCCCCATGGGGCTGCATATTGGATATCTTATATATCAGATATTTATATTGTGATTCATAACAGTAGCAAAATTATAGTTATAACATAGCAAGAAAAATAATTTTATGGTCTGAAGTCACCACAACATGAGGAACTGTATTAAAGGGTCACAGCATTAGGAAGGTTGAGAAGCACTGCTCTAAAGACTGATTTCTGGAAGAATTACCATTTTAGAAAAATTATGCCACAGAATTTTAAGTGTAAAGAGATCCTGGAGGAGTACAGGGCACCCTAGTTTATTTCATTGATATTGATTTTGAATATAAGCAATTTTCCCTTGGACAATAAATAAATTTTCACATTTGTCTTAAATTGAATAAAATGGAATATTTTACCATTATTTTTGTGATTTTTCTATAGATTATTAAGCTCAGTGATACTTTAAATGTACCACAGAAGGACATGTTTCTGCACAGGCAAGTATCATATGAATGGCTTCATTAAAATATTTTTTAAATATTTCTATGAAAACTGCAGAATTGTGAAAACCAGGCAGCAAAACTTTTTATAAACATTTCTAGTAAATTCAATAGGAGTGGGTGGCTTGAAATGAATGTTAAAACTTGATTTGGTAATAGGAAAATATAAGGAAATCATCAGTTAATTAATCTACAAGTAGTTAGTCTCTGCTTGAGAAACTAATTGAAAGCTTATGATTATTGGCATTAAGATTTTGCAAGTTAAAATCAGTGCCACCATTCTAATGACTTCTTTGATGATTTCCTCATCTTAGAATTTTAGAACTAGGACGCAATTTAAGACCTTAGTATACACACAAAGTTGAGGAAGCTTAGCATATCTAACCTTGCCTGAACTTAGCTCTTGTTAGAACTTAACACTACAAGAGGAGTTAGTATTCCCTTGGCTCACTGGGAAAAAGAAAAACCAACACTTATTGCTGCATTTCCCAGCTGCAGATTCATGGCATATATATGTATCAAAAACATACTTTTTGTGTTCAGAAAAAATTATAAACTTTCCTCTCTACAACTTTGAATCCTTTAATCTTCCAGTGGATGAGCTGCATCCTCCCATGCCCCCCAACAGCCTTAGTCTGTCATGACCTTTCCTACCTGTTTTGTCTTTAGAAACAGCTTTGTAAATGTCACAAGCTTAGGATTCTTTTTAGAGGCTTTGGGTCTCAGCTCTCTAACCACTGAGTAATCAGATTCTAGTGGGTTGTGGTTCATGATATTTATTGACTGCTAGTTTGGCTTTAGCAACCTAATGCCATAAGTTGAAGTGCCAGGTTGCCCTATTATATATATTAATTCCCCTCACTCTTCCCTAAAAATCCAACCTATGTATCTCATTAGTTTTTCTTTCATTTATATATTTTTTGAGGTTTTCCTATTTAACTTGAGTAATATTTTATTTTTGTTTCTTATTTTTCAATGCTTCACGTTTGAAGAAATGCTGCCTTTGTCCAGCCTGTGCAATGCTAATATTATTGAAACCTTGAATAGAGAAATAATAATCAGCACAATTCAACAAATAAAAAAAAACAGTTCACTATATGGGCAGGCACTTGAAACTCTTAACTTCAGAGAATGTTATTAAAGACAAAATAAAAATGGAAGGGCTCTCATTTGAACTAAACAACACTGCTCTTACAATAACAGTTTTAGAGTTATAGAGTAACTTAAAAAACATCTTCAGAGTCACTCACCTATTTTTTTTTAAAGAAAATGTTCCAAGATTAAATGTTTAATAGTACTAATAAAGCCAGCCAATGGATGGTAGAACAAGAACCTTTCTGACCTGGCAAAACCAAAAACAAACACCGCTGGTGTTTATTAAGTTTCTCAGCCATGGTTTAAATTCAGTGAGAATAGCACTTCAAAGAGGATATTCATGAAGTCACTGTGTATGTGTGTGTGTGTGTGTGTGTGCGTGTGTGTTTCATATTTCAAACTTAACCGGATGGCCCTGGCTATTGTTTGTAACAATAAAAAATTTCCTGGAAGATATTCAAATATATTATAACTTAGATGAAAACACACATTTCTTTTATTTTTGTATTCAAATCAGGAAAGGGGTAGAGGAATTTTTCTTTCTTAAAAGGCTCACATTCCTTTCCCTGACATTTTGGTGTTTTCAAAAGTGTAATTTGGAGGTAAGGAATGAAATGTTGGATCTCTGTGAATTCAAGTCCTGCCTCAACCAACATCGTGAATTCCAGAAAGGAATACAATATCTTTTTTTAAAGGTGTAATTCTGACAGATCAGCATGAATCAGTATACTAAAATAAATACTGACTAGTCATAGGTATTGATTTTTAAAGGTCATTTATTTGTTTGTAAAAAAAAATCGGTTATTCAAAAAATATACTTAATTGGAGTATCAAAAAAGAGGAATTATCTTATTATCTTGCTTCTTTCTCTCTGAGATTGAAATACTCAGTAAAACCTAAAAGTATTTAGGGGACTAATATGTATCTAGCCTGAGACAGTGCCCATTCTGGATAAGAACACTTCAGTGCCAAGAGTTAATCAATATGCTTAGAAAAAGTTAATTTCAGTAAACCTAGGGTTTACTAAATTATTGGACTCAAAATGTTCCAGTGCAAATCATAGAGAAGTTCCAAAAGCCATTGAGAGACACTGCTTCAATAGTCTAACACAACTAAATGTCAATTCTTTAGGCAATATATTAAAAGTAAAGCAGATTTATAAATTCTAATATATCTTTGTATGATTAGCTGATTAGAAGATAGTTTG
>NW_022196911.1:34330486-34333948 GCF_008632895.1 Mastomys coucha | reverse complement strand
AGACCAGGTTGGCCTGGAACTCAGAAATCTGCCTGCCTCTGCCTCCCAAGTGCTGGGATTATAGACGTGCGTCACCACTGCCTGGCTTACAGTCTTTCAACAGAAAGCAAAATGGCACTACTGTAGAGAATTTATGACTCTTCTCTTTGTCAATCTGATTAGTTACAACCATGGATGAACCATACTTTATAAATAAATAGGAAAGCAAGTATAATAAAATCGTAAAACATTACAAGTATTACTCTGGTACACATTACTGTGTAACTATATTGGGAATACTTTTGGGTTACATAAAATATATTATTAAATTTGTCTTCACTTTTACATTAGTTTTTCACACTACTAAGGGGAAGTGTAATTCACTCTATGTGATTCATATGCAGCCTTTTTTGTTGGGAATTGGTAAAAAAGAGTGAGAGTTATGGGGTTCCCAAGTAACATTAAGTAAGAAGCAGGTGTGGAACAAAGAAAGATAAATACTTAATGGAATAACAAAAAACTACTTGTAGCTCTTGCTCTTCCTCTCTTACCTCTCTGCCCCTTCTCTCCACATTTCTCTCCCCCCTCTCTCTTCACATGGTCATAGCTGGTCTCTACTCCTCTATTCTGTCTGTCTGTCTATATGTATGTATGTATGTCTGTATGTCTCTGTATCTCTCTGCCTTTCTCTATCTTTATTACTCATTCAACTCCCCTCCCCATGCCATAAATAAACTCTATTCTATATTAAAACAAAACAAATAAACATAAAACCTACTTGTAAATGTTTCCCATCTAAATGTTTAATTAGGACCATCTACTAAATCCTCCCAAGGAGAAGAAGAAATCCTTCCATGTATAAATGAGATTGTACTTCAACAAGAACAGAGCTGTGTAACCTTTACTTACTGAGTCACTTCATCAGCCAAAACTCATTTACTATCAATTTAAAACAGCAGAAATAATTTAGTGGATGTCAGGTATCACCACCAAAATAATTGGGTGAGGTAATGTATTTATTCTTTATCAACAGGGTCTTTCCAATATATGTTTATAAACATTAAAGCATCACTGTGCTTTGAAAACATAATGCAATACACATTCACATGAAAAATAATTAATAATTTCCCACATTAGTGTCTCATTTGGTTGGGGGAATGATTTTTAAATGAGCATATTTATAATATGGATTTGATCATAGCTTTAAACATTTTATTCTCCTTTGTTTTATGCATTTGTTTCTGCTTGTTTGTTTATTTTTTATTTGTTTGCTCATTTGGGCCCTGTCCATTTCTTGTTATCTCAGGCTGGCCTGGATTGTTTTTACTTTTCTTGTTCAAGATTATCCTTTGTTCTCATATGGCTCCCTGGTTTGAAAATACCTTGGAAACAGGATGAATTCCCAACTATGATAACCTATACCTCATCCATTCCATCCTAATTGTCCCTATTCTTAGATGAAAATACCTTCCCCCTCTGTTAATATGCCATGCCACAAATCTGGTATCTACACAGCAGTTGTTGAACAAGGAAAGACCAATCACAGAGAGATAGCCATAAGAAACAGAAGACTGAAACTGAGACTTCTAGATAGCATGTCTCCTAAAACTACTTTTCAAATGAATTCCAACATTACCACCAAACCTCCTGTTGTGGGACCTTTTTTGTATTGATTCGATGACTTTGAAAGAATTAAGCATTAGGCAGAATGTCACAGCTTGTGCTTTTCTTCATTTCACTGTCCTGGTTCTGGGCTCATAGCATCTAAATAAATGGTTAGAACTGTAAATTTGCCTTAGCATCTAAATATATACATATTTTATATATACATTTATATATAATGTATATATGTACATATAACTTGAAGAAGCAGGCATATATGGGTAAAAATTACTGTCAGAAGGCAGTCAGTAAGACTAACTTCTTTGTAATCTTAATTTTATATTACAGAAATTTTTTATATGTATTTTATGATGATTATCTTTGGTAACCTGACACAGAGGCCCACTTATTTCCATATACAGATGAAGATATAAGGACTTAGAAATGATTAATATTTTTTCAAGATGAAGCAGACAGTACTGGATAGAATAAATACACAGTGAGTTTGGATAAGTTGCTTAAGGTTATAGAAGTGCTTGAAGAAATAAAACCTTAGAGAAATAAAATTACAAGTGATCCAAACACATGCTTGATCATAGGCCAGAAAAAAGATTTCAGTGCTCAACATGACTCAACTGCTTTGTCTAGTTCCTTGGCCAAGCACAAAGAAGGAAGATGAAGCACCTTTAAAGGGATTAAGATTTCTTTTGTTCTATTTCTAAAATTTATTTTTGATTAGATATTTTCTTTATTTACAATTCAAATGATATCCCCTTTCCTGGTTTCCCCTCCGAAAATAAAAATCCTATTCCTCCCACCTCCCCCTGCTCACCAATGCACACTCTCCTACTTCCTGGCCCTGGTACTTCCCTACACTGGAGCATAGAACCTTCACAGGACCAAGGGCCTCTCCTCCCATTGATGACTGACTAGGCCATCCTCTGCTACATATGCAGCTAGGGCCATGAGTCCCACCATGTGTACTCTTTGGTTGGTAGTTTACTCCCTGGGAGCTCTGAGGCTTCTGGTTAGTTCACATTGATGTTCCTCCTACCGGTCTGCAAACCCCTTCAGCTCCTTGGGTCCTTTCTCTAGGTCCTTCATTGGGGACCCTGTGCTCAGTCTAATGGATGGCTGTGAGCCTCTGTTTCTAAACAGAGAAAAGATAACTTCAAGAGAAAAGGGAGTTTAAAAATACTTGAAGTGTTTTCTTAGGAAGCAAGTCATCTTAGAGTCAATGTGTGTAATATTACGGTAAAAGATAGACCAAAAGTATATATTCTCGCTTGTTTCAAATGAAAAATTTTTGAAACTTGAAATTGTTGAAATATGTCAAAAGTTTGTTATCTTCATAAGGTGAGGGATGAGAAAGATTAGAGAAGAATCTGAAAACCTTTGCCATGTTTGTGAAAGTGAAAGTATTGGACTAAATAAATTTTATATTAATCATAACTGCGATCACATAGTTTCTATTCAGCTTAATTATTATTTGAATACATGGAAAAAGTTAAAACAGTACTTTCTAAATAATCACTACGTACTATGATCATGAACCCCTAACTTTTCTCTAAGCAAGGTAAGGGTTTTTTACACTTATTGAAGAATATGGTGACTCCAAATTTAACCCTATAGGTAGTCTCTGTTACCAGAATCATTTCCCATGAGGTACAGTTATTAGGTTTTGATGTGAGAGTAAAAAGTACCAAGAGAGAAAAGGTACCTTTCAAGATCAAGATCATATTAAAAATAGGATGTTAAATACTAACTTCATGTCTACTTTCTTTTTTTTGTTTTTGTTTTTGTTTTTGTTTTTGTTTTTGGAGACAGGGTTTCTCTGTGTAGCCCTGGCTATCCTGGAACTCACTCTGTAGACCAGGCTGG
>NW_022196911.1:34310808-34330466 GCF_008632895.1 Mastomys coucha | reverse complement strand
GACCAGGCTGGCCTAGAACTCAAAAATCTGCCTGCCTCTGCCTCCCAAGTGCTGGGATTAAAGGCATGCACCACCATCACCTGCCATCATGTCTACTCTCAACGTACTGTGATTGCAATACTTCTACTACAAATGATTCATACATGTTAATGTAAGCAAATTGTATGTATATCGTCTGGTAAGGTTTGTTCAATAATATTTTTGGTGCATATGGCATTAAACTAGGAATTTCTGTAAAGCTTCCATGTTCATTATTTTCTGTTTCTGTGATAATATACCATTACCAAAGGAAGCTTTTAGGAATAAAAAGTGGCTGATCTTTCCATAAAGCTGGTCCAGGATGGCTGGGCAAGCCAGGTGGCAGAGGCAGGAAGCTTCAAGATCTTATCCACATGGGAAACAGAAATAACAGAACAAGATGCAATGTGAAGACTATGAATCCTTAATCCCACCCTATGAATAGGCTCCTCTGCCTAATGATCTCATAACCTACTTATGAAGAAACAGCATATTTGAACCAGGTATTCAAAGACATAAGCTGTAAGAGACATTTCTCATTCAAGCCATCGAAACTGGTTATTAGCAGTGAAGAAGGTTCTTTATGTAGAGCTGCCCTGGGTCATTCATCCCACGTCAGAAACCTGAAAAGATTTGCAGCAGCTATACATCACACTATGGAAATAAGATAGATGAAAATGCATTCTTTTTATCGTTGAGGTAAAAGAAGACAAGGAGACATGTGTGTGTTTGTGTGTGTGTGTGTGTGTGTGTGTGTGTGTGTGTGTGTGTGTGTGTATTTTCCTTAGGCAGGTTGGTTAATCCTGAAGAAATATGCCCTTCCCATTCACAAAGTTGGTCTATTGAAGTTCCTACTACATATTTAGACAAAATGGAAAACATTACTCTGGTAAAGACATGAGCTGTATGTATTTCAGCCTTTAGTTTATTGTACTTTCTTTCAAAGAACTTCATTGTCAACAACAATAATATTGCAGCTCTTTGTCCTATTTAGTCTACAAAATCAAAGTTAATAATTGAAGGATCATGTTTCCCCAAAAGTGATTATGCTGCTAAATCATTTTTTTTATTTTTCCAGTCTTCCTACACAGCATTTTCTTTTGACAATAAGTTTCCCCAACTCATCAGCTGCGTCATAGTCCACTATGATGACTGCCTTCCAATCGATGTGATAAATCTGGAAAGGGAACAGGAAAAGCTCTGCCAGTGCTCTTTCCTTAGTTTCTGATGTTGCTGTACTTACCTTGTTATCTACTTTCTGCACTATCATGTGTCCAGTTGGAGCATACTTTGAGTGTGGCTGACTTCGGAGAGAAATTATATTACCAAGGACATACAACATGCCAGTCATGATCTGATGATAAATTTCCATATTGAAACATCTTTTCTTTGAACACAGTTTTACAAAATATATAGTGCTCCCATTAGAAAACATTTTCAAGATGCTAATTTCAGTATAGGAAGAACAGTGAAATTCTCTTCTCTTGATTTTCTCAAAAGAAAATTATCATTAAGAAATATTTCTTCTTTCTTTGGCCAGTGATATTACAGTTGATTTTTATTATTCAAAGAGCATGGATATTTCTATTTGGTTCCAGAACACATATTTTCTGCAGTGGATGAGAATGAAAGTCACAGAAATGAGTCTATAAACTAATGTAATCCTGATAAAACTAAATATTTAGAAATGATGCAAGAATTAAATTATATTATGTTATGGTTATGCAATTAAAATTTTCCTTATGGTTAACAGTCTTCTGATTATGTGACAATGATTTTAAGATGAAAATGTGGTACTTTTTATGATAGGCAGTGTTTATTATTTTATGATCAGTCTGCTTCCCGCCAACTACTCCACTCATCCCAAAGATGCTTGGGAATTTACAGATGAAATGCCTGAGAATTCATCTTCATTCATCAAGAATCTCTAAGAGGGCCAACATAACTACAGGGGCCAGTTCTGGTGTTTGACTGAAGTAGAAAGTTAAGAAATATGTATAATGAAGGCTTAGTTGTGTGGTATGGACTTGAGAGAGAGGAGGTCATGAACTAAGCAGTTCAGGGACTTCTTAAAGCTCAGAAAGCCCCTCAGACCACAGCCAATAACTCCGAAGATCTCTGTATACAGTTCTGTGGGACTGAATTCTGTCACTACCTAAATGATCAGCAGATTGTATCTTCAGTCTTGTAGAAAGGAACAATACGAATGACCATTTGATTTCTGTCTTGTGAGATCTTCATCAGGGCCCTAAGTTAGCTAGACCCTCTGCCTTTAGAACCTAGGAAGTAATAGGAAGAGATTGTTTTAAACTGTTATATATGTGGTTATTGGTTATGAAAATAGAGCAGTTTCATATGTTCCCTTCTAGTCTGAGATGATTATATTACCGTTGTTCTTAAATTGCAATTATTTATTATGTAAATATGTATACATATTTACATGTAATTATATATACATGTGTCAGAATTGTGATGAATTTAGACCATATTCTCTTTCTTCTTAAATGTGCTTCTGTGACTAAGAAATGAAAACTGTCTCTCTCTTTCTTTCTCTCTCTCTCTCTTTCACTCTTCCTCTCTCTCTTTCTCTCTCTCTCTCTCAAGGTTTATTTAATGATTTATTTAGTTAGTTATTTAGTTAGTTAGTTCATGCATGAGTGCTCGGTCTGCATGTACACCTAGACACCAGAAGAGGTCATCAGATCTCATTGTAGATGGTTGTGACCATATGGTTGCTGGGAATTGAACTCAGCTACAGCTCTTAACTGCTGAGCCATCTATCCAGTCCAGGAATTCTCTCATTTATTTACAGTTTGATATGCAATTGGCAAGATCCTATTTTAAGCCATATGCTGGATACTTTTACAAATATAGAAGACCAAATCAATTTTCTTTCTATTGTGACATGACTGTAATGTCCATGAATCTTGAACAATTAAGTACACATACCTTACATTGCCATCAATCCATTCTGTTGGTGGAACAATAGCAAAGTAAATCTGCTCTGATAATACCGAGACTTCTCATACATTGTACTGTGACATTATTAATATTGGTTGAGATGTATTATCATTTTCCTCCTTTTTCTTTTCTTTTTTATTTACATTTCAAGTGTTATCCTCATTCCTGGCTTCCCCTCTAAAAATTCCCTATCCCAACCTCCCTCCCCCTGCTTCTATGAGGGTGCTCACCCACCAGCCTACCCACTCCTGCCTCCCTACCCTTGCATTCCTCTATGCTAGGGCATTAAGCCTTCCCTGGATCAAGGGCCGCTCCTCTCATTAATGCCCAATAAGACCATCTTCTGCTACATATGAGGCGGGAGCCATGGGTCCCTTCATGTGTACTCTTTGGTTAGTGGTTTAGTTCCTGGGAACTCTGCTGAGAAAGCATTTGACAAAATTCAATACCTCTTCATGATAAAAGTCTTGGAAAGATCAGGAATTCAAGGCCCATACCTAAACACAGTAAAAGCAATATGCAGAAAACCTATAGCCAACATCAAACTAAATGGAGAGAAACTTGAAGCAATCCCACTAAAATCAGGGACTAGACAAGGCTGCCCACTTTCTCCTTATCTATTCAATATAGTACTTGAAGTCCTAGTTAGAACAAGTAGACAAGAAAAGGAGGTCAAAGTGATACAAATTGGAATGGAAGAAGTCAAAATATCACTATTTGTTGAAGATATGATAGTATAATTAAGTGACCCCAAAAATTCCACCAGAGAACTAAACCTGAAAAACAACTGCAGCAAAGAGGCTAGATATAAAATTTCACTAATAGCCACATTTCCATCAGAAAACTAACAGAAATGTCAAAACTGTTAAAAATAAATGACTATGCTAACCTTTGCCAAAATTTCTTATAAATGTCTGTGAAGTGAATTTCTCACTGCAGCCATTGCATGTGAATGTGTAGAAGGAAAGTCACTGTTCTTATTTGATTGTACTTGACTTTGATTTTCCTCAGCTGTGAACCTGAATCCTGTGTACGTATGTCTAGCTTGGTCCCTGAGAGTTTTTCACCACCCTGCTAAAGGAAAGTATTTGTCCTTCACCTCATAGGAGGCTCTTGAAGTCCATCTTAGGAAGCCCTCATTTCATACAGTCATCTTGATAAGGCACTGTAGGTTTGTGATTCTCACATCCATTCCAAATGAGGGTGAATTCTATCCTAATGTTATCTGTGTGCTTTGTAATGATATCTACTCATGGAAGTATCACACAGTCTAGAGTAGTGGTTCTCAAACTTCCATGTGCTGCGACCCTTTCGGACAGTTTCTCATGTTGTGGTGATCCCCAAGCAAAAAATTATTTTGTTGCTACTTCATAACTGTAATCTTGCTGAGTTATAAATCATAATGTAAATATCTGATATGCAGGATATCTGATATGTGAACCCTACAGGGGTTATGATCCACAGATTGAGAACCTCTTATTGGATTTAAGGAAACAGTTAAGTAATATATCAAAGGAAAATGATGCATTTCCGTTCTGCCAGTGCTTAGTAACAAGCAAGCAAGCTGTGTCTGTACCCTTGCTAGTATACTTCCTAAAAACAATAGTCTGTAAGAGGAAAAACCACATAGTCCCATTGCAACATAACTTAGAGATATATGTTCTTTTGGTAATGGGAGTACATTTTTTAATAGAAAAAAAAATACTAGCGTGTGTCAAGTTAAAATCTTAGTGATAAACCTGTGCTAAGTAGCACATGTCTGCATGTCACCAGAGGAGGTTGTACCTGACATTTCCTGGAGGACAGGCTATAGTTAAGTAGTATTGAAAGTCACCACAGGCATTTTAGCAAATATATAGAGGGATATGAACAACAATTGGGCCAAATCAAGTTATTTGAGCTAATGGCTGATGCTGGGTTTGGAATATTATACCAGTGCCGTTCACATCACTGAAGCTAAGGGTGTGTGCTCTTTGCAGAATGTAGTTGTAGTTTAGAGGTTTGTAACCTGGCAATAGAAATAGGCTTCTGGCAAAACTTTGACATATAAGACAAGACTTCAGCAAGGAACTGATTTCTAATCGAGCAGATTCTGTTGTGGGTGGAGGCAGGAATGGAATATGTTTTGTTATTTCAGACAGCCACTTTAGTTTCTGAAACTCAAAGCATTGCTCCAATTTGAAAAGAGAAATTTTGTAAGTTTTTAAGACTACACGGAGGAATCAAATTTATCAAAGGTTCCTGGTCAAATAACACTTAGTTTTATGACTTGGTTGAGAACATTATTTTTTCCTTTCAAAGTGCCCTTTCTGGACTTTCCAAAGTCGCAACATTTGCAATGACTGTTAGTCTTTTGTTTAGATGCATAGAAAGGTTTGAGTGTGTGAAAATGAAAGAGGGGATGAGAGTTTATATTCAGTTAATTATCTGTGTTATTTTGTTGGTAATTTTTAATTATCGGCATTAATTCATGGATGTACAATTAAATGGCATAGATACCATTTATATATGTCTCAGAAGGGATCCAAATGCCAGGAAGGAAATAGGAAATATGTTCTGAGAAGACTGCAATCATTAGCTGTATGTTCTTGTCTTGCTTTGTCCATAAGTGTGTGAGAGTCCTGGGTTCACTGTGTCAATATTTGAAGTTGTGAATTTTTATATTATGTGATATCTGAAAGCATAAACAAGGAATAATTAAGGTAAAAAAATAACAAGACAGCAACAACTTTTTAGAGTACACACTAAAAATATTGATGATTTTGATTTATGCTTAAAATTTGAAAATCTTTAAAGATATATAGCAAGCAATAGGGTTGCCGGGTTATGATGGGAATTTTATTGCAAAGCAGGAGAGAGAAAAAAATAGCAGATAGGAGATAAGTGAAGCAAAAGTGGTCAGAATAAAGAGGAACAAACATTAGACACTAGCTATCGAGATAAGAATTGACTGATTATATTATTAATATCGTATGAATATATTGGTAGGAACTGCTTACTATTTACTGATTATCATTCTTAGGCTGGCTCATAGAAAGCTTTAGATGAACTATTACAATTTTCTTATAAAACTAAAATTGTATGAGATACATGTATTATCTTAGAAAATGTCAAGTTCAAGGTAGAAGAATACAGAGCAGGTATGCACATGTTAGATAAAGTACTATTGTTAAATGTCATACTCATTTTCGGGGAAAAAGGAAAAATTACTGGGTTTTCAGAAATCAAGACATGTAAGATTTACTACAAAGAGTACAGGGTGTCTCATTGCTTTCGTAAATCTCTTATGTCCCATAGTAAGAAATGATATCATTGTTGATACTTTGGCTCAATTGAGTTTAAATCAGAGACATTTAATACCACATATTATACTAATATAAATAGAAAAAAAATCTTAAAATCTTTCCAAATCAGCACTGAGCAAAAATGAAATGGAACTGAAAAAAATTAACTCAAATTTGTTCCAAGTCTTACTCTGTAGAGTTGAAAGGCTTGACTAAATTAGAGAATTTACACTTGTAAATTATTTTGATGGGAGAGACAGAATCATCTTTGAGACTGCAGATTGTGTTTTCTTTTAGTTAATGAGAGCCATGTCTTACCTCGGTTTCAACTTTCCCACTTGTGTGAGTCTTTCAGTGTGACTCTTTGTTTAACCCTGAATCTCACATCAGAGACTTGACAAGTTGAGAGGTGAGTTATCTGGAGAAAAAAAAAATTAAGCTTGTCAGAAGCAGTCCTCCCACACAGAATTAAGATAAGATGATCTCAAATTCTCAAGCTCTCAAGATAATAGTTCTGTGGAGATATTTTTATCCATATCACCAATACTGAGTCAATTGTGGAAGAAATAATGTTTTTATCCTTGTTTGAGAGACAATGTTTTATTCTTTTTTTTTAGAAAGATTCTGAAAGATTTTTTTTTTAGCTAAATTTCTTCCATAGAAAGCTATATACTTCAGAGAATAAGTTATTGGACAATAAGAAGCTAATTGTTACTATACTTTATTTTCTCTTAAAATCATTACTTAGTAGTGTCTGAGATATGAATATTATAACACATATCAAGGGGATTGGGAGATGTTTTAAATGCATCAGCTTGCCTGTGGAAATGTTCAGTTCAAATGGTGGATGAGAATTTTCCATTTGAACTGCACATTGCATTTCTAGTTCCCCATAAGAACTCATAAGAGTCATTATCCACAGCCCACAAAAATCACAAATTGCAAGGAGATTCAAATACACAGCATCTATCCAGATTTGAAGTTGCAAGTTGCAGATATAGTTAAAGAACTTACAATTGTATTATTGATGCTGATACCAAGATCTCTTCCAGTGACATGTAAATAGGACAAATACAAATATAAGTTCTGAAAACCTGTGAGAACCACAATGCATGTAGTAGAGTGCCCAATATATAATTTAAAATTACCACTAAATATGGCACATGATTTAATAACAGAGGAATTTACTTACAAACAGCAAAGTAGTTTCACTTCCGAAGAAATAGGAAACTGTACTAGTTCTATGAGTATGTCAGCTGTGCCTTATAGAAGGAAGAATCTAACAAGACTTGCCCACTTAAAACACACCACATGATTATACAAATTTGATTGCTTGCCTATCTGTACAGAGTACAACCATTACAGAAAGGGTAATATCTGTTTCCTCTAACTGAAATATTGTGGTTACCACAGTAGGTTCTCAAGAACCACTTAATGATTTAATACTTATAGGTTAAAGGACAGAGAGAGAGAGAGAGAGAGAGAGAGAGAGAGAGAGAGAGAGAGAGAGAGAGAGAGAGAGAGGAGCAAGGGAGGGAGAGAGGGAGCGATGGAGGGAGAGGGGAAGGGAGCAAGGGAGGGAAGAGAGAAAGAAAGGGAGGAAGGGAGAGAGAGGGAGAGAGGAAAAGAGAATAAGAGAGGAAGTTATTTGTCCACACTGTTTTTTCAAAGTAGCCATCCAGTAATTCTGTGTTGAGAATCTCCAGGTAAATTAAAGTTTTCCAGCTAGGAAATTAAACAAGATTCAAGAGCTGCCTCTGAAACAAGAGAGAACAGAATCAGCACCATTTTGTCTATACTTCTGACTTTGGTGTATCTGTCAATATTCACATTGGTTTTATACACAACGATCCTTTAAGATGTATCATCTACTTTTCATTAAGGCAAAGTGTCCTGTATCTTTCTGCTTCCCTGGCTCAGTGCTACCTAAAATCGAAGTTTTAATATTTATCTGTCTCACTAACTCAAGAATTGGAGTTCTCAGGGACATCTCATTACCCCACACCCTGTTATCCTATCAGCAAATGGCTTATATTGACTCTTTCCTTATATTATTCTTTTTTGTGTTGCTATCTACAACTACAACTGCACCAAAGTGTGTTATGGGATATTTTCCCATTGCCTGTGTTTTCTAACTCTAGACTCTCCTATGGCTTGGCTCCTTTTGAACAATACTGTTGAATAACTATAAACTTTACTTTCCTCATGCCATTAAATAAACTTCAAAGAATATATACAATGGTTATGTTAGTTCCAATGTCACAAGCTAATATTCAAAGCAGTCAAAGACATGGTACCAAGCGCTATAATGCTATGTCCTATTTCTGTATTATTCTCTCGAGTCTATGCCTTTATCTACTTGCTTCTAATTGAACTCCAATGCTGTACTAATTTTCATTGTAATCTGTACCATCTCAAAATATCATTACACTCCTATGGTACATATCCATCCTTTCAAAGCTGTACTCCTATGGTACATATCCATCCTTTCAAAGCTGCCCCACAACTTCTTGCTATGTACAGTGTCCCAATCAGATCCACTGAAAAAGGAAACCTACTTATTTTGACATTCTAGAGACAGTCTTTATGATACATTTAGAAAAGAGTCATTAGTTGCAATATAACATAGTCCCCTTTTATATCAAAGCATTATTTTATTTTTTTTATTCATTTAGAATTATTGTTTTTATTTTTATTAATTCATGAAGAATTTAAGCTATCTCATCTTTGAGGCACTTAAGAAACCATCTTACTCTAATTTTCTTTGTACATTATTTCCAAATAGATTTACAAGTTTGGCCGATTTATAATATTCAACTCCAGTAAATATTTACATGCATATATGCTGTGTGTTAAATTCATTGCTATGCCCACTCCAATGAAGTCTTGTGACGAGCCCAAAAGCTTGGCCACAGACCAGAGGCAAAAGCTTAAAATGAAGCCAGTCTCTTGGAATTCATTCGTGACAACCCCTAACTCAGAGGTAGCCCAGGTTGCGAACTCGGGTGCCCACCAAGGTATGATTTACTAATAGCTAGACAAAAATGGACATTGCTTTCTGACCTTTACCAATGTTCCAACATCCTAGCCAAACCCTGGCTTGGGATTTTGTAAGGAACATTATCCATCCAGACTAATTGCCTCTGGCATTGTTAGAAAGATAATAAAGGGGGTAGGGCCTTGAAGTTTACAGAATGGGAAACTTATCCCAGGGCAAGGTCAAGTAGAATTCTTATTCTCAGCCCTGAACTGCAGCTGAACCACTCCTAGGAATTAGCAAGAATGAGACACATCTCTACAAGCCAAGAAGATTAGCATAGTGGGCATTTTACTAAGGATGGGCGGGACCTTGAGCCGGGTGTGGTATGTGTGTGTGTGTGTGTGTGTGTGTGTGTGTGTGTGTGTGTGTGTGTGCAGCGCCTGTCCAGAGGAGATGGCTGCTGTTTTAGACCCAGTGTGTTTTAGATGGCCTCAGATGTACCTTGACCACTGAGCTGCCAGATTTTTCATTTCTCTTTTGTAATGACTCTAAAAGTCTGATGCCATTTTTGAGAAATACACTCAGACTCAGCACTTCCTTGTGTGTACTCTGTTTGTCACTCACCGAATTCTTTGCCCACCTGACCAGAATTCTACTCATCCCATGGAACAAGAGGTCCCCGCTGCAACCCAGTCCCTGACAGTTCATTTATCTTTTTACTTAAAAGGATACTACAGAACAAAACAAAATTTCCACTAAGCTTTCAAAACTCTTTGATTCTGCATCCCTGACTCCACATTATGGATTTGACAACAATTTTAGGCTTCTTTACTTTTTGCTTCTTTTTCAATATCTCATTCTCATGAGGGTATTAGGGTTTTATTCTGTTACTTCTATTATTTTATATAAAGCTGACCATTTTTCATTTTCTATTCTATTTGTGTGTGTGTGTAGGTTTGTGTGTGTGTATGTTTGTGTGTGTGTGCGTGTGTGTGTGTATGTTTGTGTGTGCGTGTGTGTGTGTGTTTAGGCAAGAGGTTTCTATAGACTTTATTTTTCAGGCATTCAGTAACTTAATTTGGTATGCAGCAATCCTCACTGAATGTAAAGGGTTCCATTTTGGTTAAAAGACCTTTCCAACAATCCTCTTGTCTCTACATCAGCACAGGCAATTAGAGGGATAACCCACCACACCCTTCTTTTTATATGGATGCTGATTCTCTGAGCTCTGGCCCTCACTCAGCATCACACACTTGACTGACTAAGGCATCTTCTTAGCTTCAAAGGTATACCTTAATTTGTAGAACTCAAGGACAAGTCTTCATAAGTTTAACCTAGTCAAACTTGACATTTCCCAAGTATTACTTCTGACACTGAGGAAACTTTTATTGCTGAGAACAGCACCAGGATTTATGTGCTCAGAGACCAATTAGATATGGTCATTTTGCACTCCATTCAGTTACCAAGAGTTCACTCATTAGGTAATTTACAATTGATCAAGTGAAATTTCTTCCATTTTTCTTTGACAAATATGAGGAATAGTTGTAACTATACACATTCATGATGGGATATGGATATAAATAGTATTTCTGGCTAGAATTTTTTTTTTTGAGAGTTACCAATGAGTAGTTTTTTATTATCCCTGTTATTTTGCTCTTGTGTTGTTCTATACCATCTACCCCTTTTTGATTTTCTGGCCTGGCACAATTTATTTCTCTTCTTTTCTTTTTTTTTTAATTTATTTTTGCAATACTTAACACTTCAGGGTAAACACTCTAACTACACACACACACACACACACACACACACACACACACACACACACATATATATATTCTTCTCTCACACAATTCATTCAAACACAGTTTCTCCTCCCTCAATTCCTCCCAACCCTGCTCCACCTCCCCTGTCCCACATAGCCACTCTCCTTCATTTCCTCCTTAGAATATATACAGTCCTGCAAGAGACAGCATCCAAGAGGTCAAAACAACAAGACAAGACAAAAGTCCTTGTTCATATTATTTTATTCTGACTAATTTCATGAAGTTCTTTCCCATAGCATCTCTAATAGAAATATATAGTCATTGTCCTTTGCCAGCTCAGGATAAAATATTTTTCCCTATT
Source organism: Mastomys coucha (assembly GCF_008632895.1). Taxonomy (NCBI): domain Eukaryota; kingdom Metazoa; phylum Chordata; class Mammalia; order Rodentia; family Muridae; genus Mastomys; species Mastomys coucha. Next base: position 34,319,099 of record NW_022196911.1, on the reverse strand, counting down.
TCCTTTTTACATACTTTTTTTTATTATATTTGATATAATTTGATCATATTCTTTCTCCTCCCCCAATTCCTGCCAGACACCTCACTTCTCCAATGTCATGCTCTGTCTCTCTCAAAATGAAACTGAGAAAACAATATCAAAACAAATGGAAACGAAAACGTTAAATTAAAGCAAAGTAACAACCACACAGAAGACACACACATGCAAGTGCACAGACATACACAGATACACATATACACATAAATAACAGCATCAGTAAAAACAAAACTATGTAATCATTTCTTGCTGGCCAGCCACTCCTGGAAACAGGTCTGCCCATCTGTGATATATTACCATACACAATGACACTCCATAAAGTGATTTTTTCCCATTCCCAGCAGATACTAAGTGTAAGCAATTGCTTGCTTAGGGAGTGAGACTTTGTGTTTACTTCCCATTCTCAGTGCTGGGATCTTTTATCATCTGAACCTATGCAGGTCTTGTGTATACTGTTACATTCTCTGTGAGTTCAAACCATATTAGTCCTCTTATGACTGAAAGACAATGTTTTCTTTCCATTATACATCAGCATGGCTTACAATCCTTCTGCCTCCTCTTTTGCTTTTATTCCTAAGCTGTGAAGACAGAATTTAGTAAAGAAGTTCTATTTAGGCCTTAGTATAAACTTGTTCCTTTATAAAATTTTTACTTTATCAAGTAATGCATACAAGTAGAGCTTTGTATTTAGTATGAGATGAAACAAACATAATGTTGCTCATCTATAAGAAACCTTGTAATTAGTCACAGATTATAAAATACACAACAAAGGCAAAGTTATTTTACTTCATGTCACATAATCCTTTAATCTTTTGAAGAATAAACTGGTAACTGTTGTTATTCAGAATGCTTATGTGCACAGCTCCAAAGCATAACTCAGTGCAAAGCATACAACAGTGCAATGTATATTATTAACCAAATTAAAAAAAAAACTACTCTTTTCAGCAAATTTCATTTTAAAGAGTTTATTATTTTTGTCAGTTGGAATGATTGTGAATCCTAATAACAAAAGCCCTCACTCGAAATGACAAAACAATGAAGAACAGGCATTTATCAGGTATGATAGGAAGTCCTGACTCATGATGGGCATCTAGGTAGTTGAGTTATTGCTATAACAATGTATCCAGCCTTGCATGTTATTTTTTTATTTCTGCTCTTCTGTCATCATAAATATGTGTTTCCTTTGAGATAGATGCAACACTTTCAGGCATCATATCCAGAAAGAATAAAAAGAAAGGTAACAAGATGTTTTCATCTTTAATTTAGTTTCCAAAGACCGGAAAGTACCAGAGGCCACTGAATAAGCTTTGCCTCTTCCCACCACACATTTTTGATAATAATATAGCTTAAACCATTTTCTAGATGTATCAGAATCACTTCTACTGTTAATACAGTTGGCCTTTCAAAAACCTACAATATCATGTATGATACAATCAAAAGAACAGGGACCCAGGTGATCAGCAGCACTGTTAAGTTAGAGGCTATACTCATGCCTTGAACCCCTTACTAAAATTTTGGGGCTAGCCCCATATTTTCATGAAACTTACAAATTTATGGGGCTTATTAAACATATCTTTCTGAAGGAATTTTATTTACAAAGCAGAAATTAATTAGGAACTTGAACATACTAGACTGTCAGAAAGACAATGGAAGGAAGGCATGAGATGGAGTCCACTCAGAGATTCTGTGTTATGTATTACGTTTGGAGTGAATTTGACTGCACTTAAAACATTGCAGGTAAGGCAGCCAGTCAAATTAACACTTCTTCACATGTAGAAGATTGGTTCTTCTGACCAAAGAATATGCTTTATATGGATCACAAGTCAGTAGAATCGAAATTGAAGTGATTAGGTGTTAAATGCTAAGGATGTTTTGTGTAAACATCCTTGTATTGTTCCAATGAACAGATTCTCCTCCACTGAAGAAACTCCAAATCTAACATGGAAGCATTCCTCTTTTTATTCATCCACACACAAACTCACATTCATATACAAAGGTTTCAATGGCTGTTCATGGATAAAAGAGTAACTTAGAAATTCTTTGATCATATAAAGTTTTCCATGATCATTCCCTAGGATGCCGTCTTATGTGTTTGATATTCCTGATGCTTGATCTTTATATCCGGCTGAATGCTTTATCCCTTCGTTCCTGTTGATCATAGTGAAATTATATTAATACTTATGACAGGTTTTGTAGTCATCTTCTCTGAAAGTGTTCTCTGCAGTCAAGAATACATCAAATTATGCTGTTATCACGCTTATAGAGTTACACCGTTGTCCTTCAAAGGTGTTATCTCTGTTCTATTTTTTATGGATACTCGTTATCAGTGTCTACCATTTGTTGCCTAATGCCAAGAGAACTTAAGCCTAAGGGAATCAAAGATGACAATCAAAAATCAGCCTTGCAAAACTTTTCAAAATCTTACTTTATTCTACTGGAACCACTAAGAAGGAATAAGATGTGAAATCTGAGTCAGGTTATATCCTTAAATAGAGATTATTTTTTTCAAAGGATTTGAATTAGATTAACTTTCAGAATTGTATTTAATTGTTTTGTCAATTATCTCAACACACAGATTTCAGCATGTATACTTTTAAATCTAGATCTATATGTACTCCCTGCTTTAATTTTAAGCAGGAATGCATGGAAATTATTAAAACTTTGATACATGGCAGATTTATGCATGTCCTTTTGACCAAACTATTTTCCACTCATGTGCCACAAAGATTCTATTGACAGTCCACAGCTGAATGTATTGCCTTTTTACTGTTTTACTCATGTTTGTAGACTTAATTTGTTAATCGATTTTATTACTAAACTACTTATATATCTAGTTGGTTTTAGATGCTTCTGTAGAAGGCCAAAGCAAACATTTTACTTTATTTATCAATTTTTTTCTCATTAAAGATATTAGAGACAACTTTCAATTTTTCAGTAGATTTCCTTCCAAATGTTCATAATATAATTGGTGATATTATTGCTTATGAGTGATCTGTCATAAAAATACAGCCATTTTTTAAAAAATATGTTCAATAAATTTGATTCCATACTTGCCTATTGACCTATGTTTCTATATTTATAAACATTTGTACATATTCAAACAGTCATGATCGGGAGAAATTTCACTTTATAATTTTATGACCATGCTGTTTTTCATTCTTTCATATTTTTTAAATACTCACTATCTGGTCATACTCCTCTCCACATCAGAGACACATGTTTAAAGCAAACAAATGAGGTACTATTCTCATGTGATGTTTATTCTAGTGATGGACATGTGTTAAGTAGCTAAGTATATTCACAAAATTATAATCATTAAGAAGCAGATTGAATTAATGTGGGGATCGAGTTATTTTGGGGAGAACAATTAAGGTAAGAAAATAAATTATTCTTCTATTTATAAAATCAAGAGAAACTCATCAGAAAGATATTGTAGTTGCAAACCAAAGTGATTTTTAAAAAATTTCATATAAATATTTGAGTCAAAAAGCCACTTACCAAAAGACAAACTTATCAATGATACAAGAATTAGGTCTACATTTATGAAGCTAGAAAAGTTAATTGTCTGGAACATATTCCTTAAGTCCAATAATTGTTGATTTTGTACTGTTTTGATTTTCTGCTTTGTGATTTTGTGAAAGCAAACTCCTAGATAATATTATTGACCACACTATATGTATACAATTCATTCTTTTCCAGTAAGATTTCTGTTATAGCACACCTAGTCTGATTGGAAAGTTTTGCCTGAATTACTTAATATCATGTTGCTTATTATTATTATTATTATTATTATTATTATTATTATTATTATTACTACTATTATTATCAGTGAAGGTTAATCCATCTTTTTCTACTCATCTGAATAAAAAATGATGATAAAGATGGGTTCATCACTTACTTAAGTAAGATGTTTCATAGTTAGATTTGTAATCCAGTGTTTTTTAAAACAAATTACCTGCTTTTTCTTCCTCACAGTTTCTGATTTGTAAATTGCGGTCTAATAGAAACCCTTGAAACTATAGGGAGAACTAAACCAGACAATTTACAAAAAGCATCTCTGACATGACACTATTCTCAGCACATCAAATGTAATAAATTATATTAGTCGAAAAATATAGTGACCATGAATATTCTTTATAACTGAAAGAAACTCCATAAGCAAAGAATTTAATTGTGTGTTGCCAAACAGTCAAAGGATAATTATTGGGTAGTAGCATGAAAGATTTTACTAACGAATTCTCTTAATTTTTTTCTTCATTTGTGACATATTTTGAGTAGTGAATTGGATTGCTTTAGCACCAGTATATTCTTCTGCAATTCCTTATAGTTGTAAGCATTTTCTGCCCAGAAATATCATTTCCTCCTGGGATACTAGACATGAAATAAGTCAGCACATTTATTATCTTCAGGAGACAAGTGTTCCTTGTCCTTCTGTGGGAGAATGAATGTTTTTATTTGACACACAAGTCTTAAGGAGACAAAGGACTATTCCCTTTTCTATACACTAGGTATAAGGTGAAGGAAGATAAATGGAGACAGTTTAGACACACGAGGAATAAGTACAGTCAGGAAAAAAACAGGGTCACTTCCATTGCTGAGCTTAAAAAAGCTATCAAGACCACAATGAATAATTATATATTAAATGAAATGTGCAATTATTAACAGTACTGTCTCACTTTTAGCAATTTAATTGTCTACTAGAAGACTATCCAAAGACACTGCATTATACTCTCTAGTTTTTACTTCTTTGCCTAGTGAAGCTTTTATAATGATTTACATTAGTAATAGGCTTTTCTTCAGCTCACTTAATTTAATCATTCTCAATTTAGTATTCTTTCGATGGAAAGCAATTAAATAGTGTATGGAACACTTGCACCCCCAAAGCAGAGCCCTTACTTTTGTAGAAACAGGTGCATTATAGTATACACATCTATTAGATGTCCTGTGTGAAAGATGGGAACACAAATTATATTGCTAATTTATGTCAGGAACTGATCTGTATTGCATCATTGAAAACCTAATGATAATATAAGAACCTAGCTTACGTTCTTCTAGCACTCACATTTATTATTGTCAGTGCTCAAACTCTCCTTGCTCCAGTTACGTATTACATTATTACCCCATTTCACTGATTGTTCTGTTGAGATGGATGTCTCCTTGGGTGCTTCATACTTCACTCTCTCATTCAAACATCCCTTCTTTACCCTTAGCCCTTTTTCTTTTGTTCATAATCTTTTTTGACATGTTACATTCTATATTATACATTTGTTTAATTAATATCCACCTACCTGATCAGGTCTCTTGAAGATATTTTTTAGGTTTTATTCTATGTACAGAACACTGAAGAAATTCAGTAGATGTTTATTGAATGGAGAAATAAGTGAAACATTCCTTAAAACATAGATGATATGAAACTCAGACTTGCTATTAAGTAGAACACAAAGGCATACTTATCAAAGGATAGCTCAAGTATTATGTAATAAAAAACTGAATGTGGCAACAAGAAATATAATTGAGTGAAGCAAAATAGGTTTTTTTTTTAAAAAAATAACCCTGAAAACTGAGATAAAACCAGCAAATTCTTTGGCTTAATAATAAAAGCAACTCATTAGATTTCTTCAGGAAATAAAAAGAAAGTATTTTTTTCCAATAATGTTTACAGATTTTATTTACTTGACATACTGATCCCAGCTGCACATCTTCTAGTCCTGCCCTTACAAATTCTTCTCTCTTTACTCCCTCTCCTTGTCTTCAGAGAAGGGGATATTTCCCCTGGGTACTGCTCCACCCTGGTACATCTAGTCCCAGCAGTACTAGGGCCATCCTCTCCCTCTGAGGACCGTCTAGGCAGTCCAGGTATAGGAAGGGGATCCAATGTGAGGCAAGAAAGTCTGAGACAGCTTCTGAATCTGAGAACAACATGAATAGAATGCAAAGCTGTACATCTGCTACAAGTATGTAGAGGACCTAGGTCCAGGTTAGAGAGTAAGTCTCTGGGAGTCCTATTGGTCCAGGATAGTTGACTTTGTAGGTCTTCTTGTGGTTTCCTTGACCCCTCAGTTTCCCTCAATCCTATCCCCACAAGATGGCCAAACTCTGTCTGATATTTGACTGTGGATCTCTGCATTTATTTCTATCTGCTGATGGATGAAGTCTCCCAGGAAATAGTCATGTTAGATTCCTAAGAATCTGGGTAATAAGGAGGGACCAAGAAAGGGATTTGTAAATCTCTTTCAGAAGGAAAACAAAATAATCATTGGAGGTCGAGGGAGAAAGGGAGCTGTCTGAGAGAGAGGATGAGGAGGGGAAGAACTGGAATGACTATCAGGTATGGGGAGGGATTGGAGAGGGCTGGTAGTGCAAATGCAAATTGGTGGGGTGGGCATCTCTGGGACTAGCTCGAGGCCTGGGAAAGGGGAGGCTATGGGTAGTCTATGAAGTACCTCTAGCTGATATTCCTACCCACAGGGGATTTAGAGACTGAAGTGGTCACTTTCTATCTCCAGGAAGGGTTTCCAGTGGAAGGAGGGGGACAGCAATCTACCTACAAACCCTCAATCCAGAATTTTCCTGTTTACAAGAAGTAGAAACATAAGATGGAATAGAGATTGAGGGAATGGCCAACTGATGACTGACTCAACTTGAGACCAAAGGCCTGGAAGAAAGTCCACCCCTGACACTGTTAATGATACTCTGCTATACTTGCAGACAGGGAGGTAAATCTGACATTTCTAAAATTTGGAGGTGACATAAAGGAGCAGTGCTAGTGGTAGAACTAGAGATGGGGGAGCATGGCCTCAGGTGATGAAGAAGCGTATTGTTATCTAGTAGAAACAGTCCATGGTGCACAGGGAGGCTTGGACTACTACTGGGCCTGATGCCAATATTGGGTCTATGTGCCTGGCCCTCGGCATGGAGCCATAGCTGCTCCTGCTGCTTATGCATATTACCCTGATAACGGGAGGAGTACAAGGGCCTCCGTTAGGACCAAAGGCTGAAAAGCTGATGCTCATGCCAAGGCAGGTTAGTGGGAGTGAGGGTAGAGTGGTGTACAGCAGCCAGGAGCTTGCGCAGGTCCAACTGAATGATCTACCCTCATCCTGAGCAACAGTAAGATACCAGAGGCGAAGAACAGTTCACTTCCTGGGTTAAGTATCATTGAAGACTTCCACTGTCCCTGCTGCTTCCAGAGAGAATGATGATAGTAATTGATACTGCTGCTGGAGGCCCCATTGATATCCAATGACATCTGTGGTCTATACTGCCACTGGGCAGGGTAGCTTCCTCTGCAGGGGTAGTGATTGCAGGCTCATAACTGAAAATGAGAGACATTGAAGGCTTCTGGGCAACCTATCTCCCACTCCAGATACACTCCCCCAACCCAAAAGAAATAGTCCAGACATGAAACCATGAAAGGGAATTCCCCTAAACACTGTGATTAAGATGCTAATGTGGAACTTGTCCCAGTTGATGACATCTAGGAATGTGGATGGGAAAATCTGTTTTTTTGTTTGTTTGTTTGTTTGTTTGTTTTAGATATTTTCTTTATTTACATGTAAATTTCTCCTTTCCCAGTTTCCCCTCCAAAAAACAAACAAACAAACAACAAAAACAAACCCGTTTTGTACCCCCTACCCATGCCTGCCATCCCACCTTCTCCCACTTATTGGCCCTGGCATTCACCTACACTGGGGCACAGAACCTTCAGAGGGCCGAGGGCCTCTCCTCCTATTGATGATCCAATTTGCAATCCTCTACTATACACATGCTGCCAGAACAATCCGACCCACCATGTGCAGTCCTTGGTTGGTGGTTGAGACACTGGGAGCTCTGAGGGTGCTAGTTAGTTCATATTGTTGTTCGTCCTAAGGGGCTGCAAACCCCTCAACTCCATTGGTCCTTTCTCTAACTCCTTCATTGGGGACCCTGTACTCAGTACAATAGATGTCTGTGAGCCTCTACATCTGTATTAGTCAGGTACTGTCAGAGCCTCTCAGGAGATAGCTATATTTAGGCTGGCTTATCCTTCCTTCAATCTCTGCTCCATAGTTAATCTCTGTAACTCCTTCCGTGGGTATTTGGTTCCCCCTTTTAAGAAGGAATGAAATGTCCACCTTTTGGTTTTCCTTCTTCTTGAGTTTCTTGTTGTTTGTGGGTTGTTCTTCCTGTATTCCAACGGCAACCAATAAATTGGGAAAAGATCTTTACCAACCTTATATCTGATAGAGGGCTAATATCCAATGTATACAAAGAAC
>NW_022196911.1:34262435-34310369 GCF_008632895.1 Mastomys coucha | reverse complement strand
ATGGATCTGGAGAATATCATCCTGAGTGAGGTAACTCAATCACAAACGAACACACATGGTATGCACTCTCTGATAAGTGATTATCAGAAGTTTCGAATCTGTTCTTTCTTAAAGGACCAGCCACTCACTGGGAGTTACCATGCTCCAATGAGTATATGGGCAACACAAGATTGGACTTTCTGTTTGTTTGTTTGTTTTTCTTTTCTGGGGGGACAGATGCAAGGGTGGAGTGGCGAATTTGGTAGAAATGAGAAGCAAGGTGCATTGTATGATATTCCAAAATAATTAATAAAAACATTATATTAGGGAAAATAAATCTCAATTTGTAAAAAAAATTTACATATATTGTAAAAGACATATGTCCCTTGGTTGTATAAGAATAGCTTTCATGGGGTTGGAGAGATAGCTCGTTTAAGGGTGTTTACTGCTCTTCCAGAGAACCTATGAACCTACATAGTTTCTAGCATCTATGTCAGAGAGATTACAAATATGTGTAACTCCAGAGAATCAAATATCAATATGTACCTGCACATACAAACACAGATATATATATACATATATACCTATGCACAGACACATAAACAAAATAAAAGTAAAATTAGTAGTTTAATAATATAATTTTAATGTTAATGAATTAATAGTAGTTCATTAATTATCTCATAATATAAGATGAATCAACAAATTATTTTAATCTAAAAATAATAGTTTGAAAAAATTGGCATATATGTAGTTAGTATATGTTATATACTGTTTCAAAATATGTTTATATTCATGTCAGATTTATTGTTAGATGACATAAAATATTAAATATTAAATGTTTATCTTTAATATGCTTTTTATGAAAAATTATGCTTTGTACTATTATGTGCTTGGTAACCTGGGTTAGTGAGCTTATGATATACACAGAAAAAGATATAGAGTTTACAAAATTACTAAAGGTTTTATCAACACCTTCCAGATAATGGCAATTACATAGATATTGACTACTACATTGCTTCGTTTTTGTTCTTTTCTTTTCTTTTATTATTATTTTTTCAAGACAGGGTTTCTATGTGTAGCCCTGGCTATCCTGAAACTCACTCTGTAGACCAGGCTGGCCTCGGACTTGAAAATCCACCTGTCTCTGCCTCCCAAGTGCTAGGATTAAAGGCATGCACCACCACTGCCCGGTACTACATTGCTTTTTAAGGATGTTCTGCTGAACAAAATGTAATTTGATTGTCCAGTATTATTTTCTGTAGATTTCTTTAAAGAATTATGAAATTGCCGGGCAACGGTGGTGCATGCCTTTAATCCCAGCACTTGGGAGGCAGAGGCATGCGGACTTCTGAGTTCCAGGCCAGCCTGGTCTACAAAGTGAGTTCAAGGTCTGACATGGGTTTAATAGAGAAACCCAGTCTTGAAAACAACAACAACAACAAAACAAACAAACAAACAAAAATAATTATGAAATAATAAGTATAAAACTTGCATATTTACCGAATCAGAAACATCATTTTCCATTTCCTCACTTCAGAAATGAGGACATAGGATTTAGGGCAAGCTTACACTGCTGGGCTGATGGACAGCTTTATTCTAGGATAACAAGAGGCATCTGCTGCACTGTGCTTCATTGTTATAAAGCCTATGCTTCTGAAGGATAATTATGACTGCTCCTTTCTGAAACAATATATATGTTAATACACTACCTATTCAGATATTTTTTTCTTAATCTTTTATTTATCTTTTGGGTATATTCCTCAGAATAGCATTGCTGGGTCTCCAGATTGATTTCCAGAGTGGTTGTACCAGTTCGCAATCCCACCTGCAATGGAGGAGTGTTCTTTCTCCACATCCTCATTAACATGTGCTATTGTCTGAGGTTTTGATCTTAGCCTTCTGATTGGTGTAAGTTGAAACCTCCCGGTCATATTCATTTACATTTCTCTGATCACTAAGGACTTTGAACATTTCTTTAGGTGTTTCTCAGCCATTCGAGAATCCTTTGTTGTAAATTCTTGGTTTAGTTCTATACTCCAATTTTTGATGATTTTTTGTTTGTTTGTTTGTTTGTTTTCTGTTTTTTTGGTGGTTAACTTCTTAAGTTCTTTATATAGCTTGGATATTAGCCTTCTATTGGATGTGGGGTTAGTGAAGTTTTTTTCCCAATCTGGATGTTGTCAATACTTTCTAATGTGTATAACAACATCTCTCTCTCTCTCTCTGAACAATGTGACTGAGACTGAACCACAATACAAGAGAGTGAAGGCAAGATACATAACAAATTGGCAATTCAGCCTGCCCAGCAGTTCTGACGTCCTATGACATGTTAAGTAAAGTAAAGTCTGATGCAGTCACTAGACCATATAGCAGCTTAGTTACACAAAGTACTCTAATGTTGTGAAGCAAATAATTTCTTTGATCTATATCAAGTAAGTTGTCACTAACTCTAGTCTTACCATATATGCTTACACACATTTCAAATATCTAATTGGCAATTATGACCTTCAAGAAAGTGAGAAACTAAACAATTTTCCCCCAAACATGGAAATAGGGATTTAATAGTCACAATAGAAGTTAATGTTTATTAGCAAGCAAGTCAAATTATATGATGAAAAAGCTTTGTTGTACCTCACTATTGAAGGTCGTAGTCTACCATGTCTAGACAGCTCCTCTGAGCTTGGTTCAAAATGGAGGACTTCCTTTTCTTAGCTGGGCTTCTTTTTCTCTGCTTGATCTGGGGAATCTAATCCCCAGTATTCTTCCTAAGGAATGTCACATAGTCCTTCACAAACCCACATGTTTAACTTCTGCTTTCCAGATAAGCACCTGCCTTGCAAGTACCTGGGACTCCTGGAATTCATCTCCCTACAAACAAGGCATTCACAGTACTTTAAACTTCAACTAATGATTTCATTCACCCTGAAAACTCTTCTCATCCTTTAAGTTTATATATAGCCCTTGTCAACTCTGAATAAATCTTATGCATACAAGCCCATGTTGAATCATCCAATAATGATATGTGCACACAAGCTAAGATTATCTAAGAAAGCTGTTTTATTAACAGCACTCCCTGCAACACACACTCACTCTTAGCCCATTTCAGACTTTGTTTCATCCTTCCAACCTAGAGCATAGTGGTGATTGGACATGCTGAGAGAAGGAAAGGAGAATGTGAAACTACAGCTGGACCACAACACATATACCCAAAACTTATTTATAAAAACCATAGAAAAATTAAATAATCTTTTTTATTATTATGTTACCCACCTTTCCTGGTACTCCTTCCCTGAGTTCTTCCCTATCCTGTCAACTTTGCTTCCGAGAGGGTGTTGCCCTGCCCACCCACCCACTGCTACCTCGTTCCTGCTACCATTCCCCTTCCCTAGAGCATCAGCTTTCGACAGGATTTGACATGTCTTCTCCCACTGTAGCCAGACAAGGCAGATACACATATGTGCCAGGGGACCAGCCCATTGTGCTCTTTGGTTAGTGGCTTAGATAAGTTGACACTTGTTCTTCCTATGGTGTAGCAATCCCCTTCAGCTCCTTCAATCCTTTCCCTAACTCTTCCATAAAGGTCCCTGGTCTCAGTCCAATGGTTGGCTGTAAGTATCTGTGTCTGTCTCAGTCATTGCTGGTAGAACCTCTCAGAGAACAGCCATGTGAGACTCCTGTCTACAATCACATCGTGGCATCATTAATAGAGTCACAGTTTCGTGCCTGCATATGGGATGGAACCCATAGAGTCACAGTTTCGTGCCTGCATGGGATGGAACCCAAGTTGGAACAGTCACTAAGTGGCCTTTCCTTCAGCCACTGCTCCATTTTTGCCCCTACATTTCCTTTAGACAAGAACAATTCTGAGCCAAAAAATTTGAACGTGAGGCAGTAGACCCATTCCTCAACTGATGGGCCATGACTATCTACTGGGGGTGAAATATAACTGGTCAATGATTAGGCTGATGAGATGGGTAAAGGTCAAACCTGAGGACCTGAGTTCAATCTTCTGTACCCCAATGGTGGAAAGAAGAAACCACTGCCTTTCCCATGCTGTTCACTCACTACCACATGTGTAAATGCCATATGTGCACTCTAAGAAATAAGCAAATACAAATGTAAAATGAGCAAAAATATAAAAACAAATATGAAAATTGTGTATGTTGGTGTTTTTACTGCTGTGATTGAAATATTGAATAAAAAAATCAAAAAGAGGAAGGAATTGTTTATAATTGAGGATTGTTCAGTCTGTAATCATTTGGCCTTATATGGCAGGGCAAAATATTAGGGTGGTTGGAATGTACAGGAGACAGTAGTCTTTATCTCAAGCAGCTCAGGAACAAACAGCAAAAAAGGAATCAAAGTTTGAGTATAGTTTTCAAAGTAATGGCTTTGAATGTTTGAAGAGGCAGGAGGTCACTGTCTCCTCAAACTTCCACAACCTCTCATAGTAGTACCACCAGCTAGGAACCATGCATCCAAGCACCTGACATGATAGGAGTTCTTCCATATTCAAATCATGAAGGCAGTATTCATTTTACATTATTGCAAAGAACTCTATTTTAATGTCTGTTATAATGTTCTTTGCTCTGCATTTACAAAGATAGAATATCCTATCACATGTGACTTTGCTATTTTATTGTATAATTTGAATATACTGAAAGCATTTATATGGTTGAACTATTAACAAGTGATTGAGACAAAAAAATTAAATGAAACCAAGGCACACTATTAAGAGATTTGAGGCATCAAGAAGCTACAGAATGGTTGTTTGTTAAAAGATATGCAGATATAAATTAGTAAGAAGGTGTTAGATAAGGATAGATGATAGACAAGGATAGAAAGATACATGATAGAAAGATAATAGATACATTTATAAGTAGAGACATGATAGATGATAGATAGATAATAGATTTGTGATAGATCATACACAATGGATAATATATATTGATTATAGATAATAGAGATAGGTAGATAGATGGAGATAGATAGGTAGGTAGATAGAGTTGCATATGTAGGTAGATAAAGTAAAAATTGTACATAAGCATCTAAATAATTGATAGAAACAGATGATACAGATAAAAGTATAGATGACCTAGGCAAATGTTGGAAAATATTAATTTTGAGAAATCCATAGGTGCAGGAAGATGTTTTGGACTATTTGTCTTTAACTTTTCTGGATGAACTTCTGTGTTTTGGTAGTTTCATAAAATTTTTGGTCTTTGTTTTTAATTGTGTTATTTAGCTACCTAGAAATCTTACAAATTGTCCCCATCCCTGCTAACACCATATAAAATCTTTAGAGAGCTCATCATGCCCAAAATATCCCCAAATCATTTTCAGTTGGCCTCAGTTCATATACTGTTCCTTCTTTGTTTAATTTCATATGTTTAACTTTAGTCCTACAATATCATGTGACATGGTCTACCATGTACTATATTTGAGTATGAATCATTTTTATCTACAGTCATCTTTGGCACACTAAATAGAGGTTAGTTTCTAATTCTATGAATAATTCCTTAGCTACTTCGAGCAAAATGTTTGACTATGTATGGATATAAAAAGTTGTATTTTGACACCAATTATAAATGCATAATCAAGATCTTGTAAACTTCTGTTAGAGAAGAAGCATTAAAACATAATTTTATGGATTTTATATTTAGGAGGCAAAAATAATGCATAGGACAGATAAATAGGATAGGCTTCATGAAGTGTCCCGAATTTGATATATGTCCATATCGCATCAAAATTAGTAACTTTTTAGTATAAGAATCAAAACTGTTTTTACAAGCAATATAAATGTTATACCCTGTATACTTGAGGAATATTGAGTCAAATTTATTTATTTTTTTTCTGTTTAGCTCAGAGATCCAATTCTGTATGTATATAAGCATCTGAGTAGGTGCTCAGAGAAACATAAAGTGTGCAGATGTCTTACACTTGCAAAATCCACTTTCTAGGTTTTCTTTTCTTTTCTGTTCCCAAATGGTTTATCAAGCTTGAGAGGAAGCAGTGTGCATAATTGCTGCACCCTAGACTGTGGTATACTATACCAAACTAATCATAGATATTTATAGCCTGCATAAACTCTGTTTGCCCATCCATGGCAAGCATTTAATAAAGCTAGTTCATCTGGAAAGGAAGTTAAATTAAATAATCCAAAATGAATGTGATGCATATTCACAAAAATGTGGTGTTTAGATTGAGCTAACAAAAGGAAGCCAGGCCTGTGCGAAGACATGCTAGAATCCACACTTTGTGACTCCAGGAAGCAGGAGCCCCTGTCCCTGTCTTTTGTGCCTGTTCTTTTTAGCCAGTGTGCCTTGGCTCACTGTTATTAAATTCTCTAAAACTCAAAATATCTATATTATATACTGCATACATACAAAAAACCTTATTCTCAATCCCCCTTGTACAACTCCAAAATTTACATGATATAACCCAAAACAAAACTCCACAGGTTGATTGTACAGCAAAATTAATCAAAATGAGGATAATAAAAAGATAAAGGAAAAACAACACTGAAAATAGTCAATTTTAATTTTCAAAATTTATTTAGTTTTAAAAACATCAAGGATAGCTATACTTTCATATATGTCTTTGAAAAAGACCTTGTGGTTGATTTAGCTGATGTATAGTTTCCAGCACTATGCAAATCAAAGGAAGCATATAGAATTGACTATGTATGGTTGACAGAGAAATATTTTATTTTATTGTCTTGTTTTGGGTTTTTCTTTTGCTCATCAGATATATAAGATAGTCTGATAGCCTCAAAATTGGATAAAACTCTAAACATCAATAAAACCTTTACCCCTAAAACTACACTAAGAGCAATGCAATTTTGGAATTTTTTTGTATTATAAGGTCTCATTTTATCTTAATAGTAAATGATAATAGTATTTTCCTTTTGTTTAAATTAACTGGTGTTTGGTAAGGATAAGATAATAGAGATATTAAATTATATAGACTACTTTAAAAATAGAAGTATTTTCTTTTTTTAATTGCTGTGTGTGTTTTGTTGCCATGCATGGATACGTCCCACATGTGTGCCTGATGCCTGTGGAGGTCAGAAAAGATCATCAGAGACCCTGGAACTGTCATTAAGGGTGGTTTTGAACAATACTGTGTGATACTGGGAATTGAACCCCAATCTTCTTCAAGAGCAGCTATTTCTCTTACTGGCTAAATCAGCAAGCAACAGAAATGCATCTCTCTCTCTCTCTCTCTCTCTCTCTCTCTCTCTCTCTCTCTCTCTCTCTCTCTCTCTCTCTTCCTCCTTCCCTTTCCCTCTCCCTCTCCCTCTCTCTCTGTGTGTATGTGTGTGCATGTGTGTTTGTGTGTGTGTGTGTGTTTGCATGTGTGAGTGAGTACATCAACCCAATTTTGACATTGCTATCTTCCTTCTTCACTCTCTATTATATTTGTTGAAGCAGAGTCTCTCCACAAAGCCAGATGTCCATTCTAGCTAGTTTACTTAGCCTACATGCTGTCTAAGCCAACTGTTTCTCCAGCACTGGCATTAAAAGTAGTCTTGACATCAATCTGGCTCCTAAATGGGTTGTGGAGAATGAAATTTACAGTAATTATTCTATTCACAGGAACCTCTCCCAAGGAAAAAACATTTTGAATTTTGAAGCAGAGAAACCTCAAAGTTCTAGGAAAGAGACTCAAAACGTGACATAAGCCATTTTGCACACAACACAGTAGATTTATGTGTTCCCCACTCCAGCCATGCAAACTGTAATTTCTATATGTGTATAAAGGCTGGATTAATATTGCTGATGGACAGAATTGCTGATAAGGGTTAAAAGACAGAGACAGAAGAACAAATTTTCTTATCTTTTCCTTTTGTCCATTTAGTAGATTCAATCCTTATGATACAGAGGTTGAAAATCACCACATATTTTTTTTAAAGTATTTTAAATTATTTACTTATTTACTTTACATACTTTGTGGAGCCTTTCTCCCCATTCTCTTCTCAGAAACTCCCTGTCCACACTCCTAAACTCCCCTTCTTTTCTCCTCAGAGAATGGGAGGACTCACATGGATATCAAACTCCCTTGGTTTATCAAGTTGCAGTAGGACTAGGTGCATCTTCTCTTACTGAGACTAAATGAGGCATCCAAGTTAGTGGAAAATGGTTGAAAGGCAGGCATCACAGTCAGGGACAGCCCCTGCTCCTGCTAATGTTAGGGTCCCATGTGAAAACAAAACTGCACATGTGTTGCATATATGTAAGGGGTCTAGGTATATCCCATGCATGTACTTAGGATGATGGTTCAGTTTCTGTGAGCCTCTGTGGGTCCAGCTTGGCTGATTCTATTGGTTTTACATATTCTCTTTTAGCCATTGCCGCTTTTATTATCTACATGACAAATCATGGTAAAAAGTTGGGAAAGGACCAGTGTTAAATAGAACTTTTCTTCTTTATTACAGTGAAAGGTGGAAGTTGAAAAGCACAAAACTATCAGAATCTTGATGTGTCCTCTTGAACTTATCTCACAAGATGAAGCAGTAGACCTGGTTGCTATCCGAGCTGGTTACGTAAATAACTAAGACTACTTAATATCAATACATGGACTTCCAAGCAGGCAAGGAAAAGATGTCTCTGAATATACAAGATAACTATGGAGCATTTTTAGAAACGTATGCTTCCTGATAATGAAGTGGTCTAAGCAATCCTAGAAGGAATAAATATAATAAATGGCACTTAATGAAGATGGAAATTCTGGATGTAACAGAGAGTAAATAAGGCTATTGGTGATTTGTTGTTTTTGTTTTATACATCAACAGTCAACTCAAAAGACACTGATAGATATAGGGATCATGCCTCCTTCCCAGTATACCTCAAACCCCACAAAACTCTGATCATCCTTAGCTTTATTTTCATTTATTTTTTAAATTCCTCTATTTAGAGTTATTTTTTATTTTGTTTTCTATTCTTCTATTTAGATCAATTTCATTTTTCATTTTTCTTTACTTCTATCTTAAGAGCAAGCGAAAGAGTCAGAGATCCGTCCAACACTACTGTCAGAAGTCCCACAAGAAATAGCAAGTTACCAGCCATAAGATATATTCATAGGACCTGATACAGATCTATGCTGGCCCATGGCTTGCCAGTTTAGACTTCCATGTGAACACTGCTGAGTTGATTCAGTAGGCCATGTTCTACTGTCCTCCATCTTCTCTGGCTCCTACCATCTTTCCTTCCCCTCTACTTTGGGGTTTCGTGATCTACTAGGAAAGAGACCAGATAGAGAACTCCAATTTAGACTCTGTCTGCATAATGTCAGGCTGTGGGTCAATTGCATCTGCTTCCTTCTGCTACCAGAGGCAGCTTCTCTGATGATAAGGCACCAATCTGTGTAGCAGAATATCATGAGAAATTGTTCCATTTATCTTCTTTTTCTGGTCATACTTGGTTCTAGCCTAGAACCTATATGCCTCCCTCTGCCTCCCTAAGTGGTAAGATTAAAGGTCTTCTTAGAGCTAAAGTTATGCTTTAAGTTTTTTTAAGCTGTTTTTAAGAGATTAGAAAACAAAAATATCTATAACCTATAAGTCCCACTTGCTGAAGGATGAATAACTTCCTGGAATGTTTTTAATAGAAGATACTAAGCCATGTGTCCCTAGTCTACCTAGCTTCTTGTTCCCTGCCATCCAGGCAATGTAAGGAACTGGCTCCCTTTTGTGACCTGGGTCTCAAGTTTAACTGACATTGGTTGGCCACTCCCACAAGCTCTGAGCCACCATTGCTACACTTTACCTGTGGGATAGATTGGAGATCTAGGGTTTTGTGGTTGGTATCCAAGTTCCTCTTTCTGTAGCCTATACAGTACCTCTCATGCTATGTAGATTAGAACGTAAGGGTGAAGGCTCCTAAGCCATAGCAGCTTGACATCTCTACTAATAAATAAGCTGTATGGATGTTCTCCTCAGCTATGAGGTCCTGTTGTGAGGTTTTAGGGATAGACTTCCTGACCTAGAGTCGGCCTGGTTGTAAAGAGGTTCCATAGGACTCCCTCTGTCAAAAATTCAATATATGTAAGCTAGTCCCACAATTGAAAGCTTTACCTGGCTACAAAATATGGCCAGCCAAACTCCATATTTTTATTACTAGGAGTAATTTCTTTACTAGTAGTCCTTATTAGAATTATTTTCATGGACTCTAGGAAATTTCTACTGTACTGTTTCCACACACACCCAATGCTCGTCTATTTCAGCTTCCTTTTCCACTATTTAGATTTAAAATCTCCAAAACGAATTATTTCATAATAAAAGTCACTATCTTGTGACTAGAGATATGGTCCAATGTTTAAAAGAGTAGTTCCCTTTCTTGTCAAGGGCCGGATTTCAATGTCTACTACCCATTCACAACTAGCCTTCACAGCTTCTGGAGATCCAATGAACTCTACTGGCCTACACACACACACACACACACACACACACACACACACACGCACACGCACACGCACACGCACACGCACATGTACACACACACACACACACACACACATTTAGGTAGATAGAAGAATGATAGACAGACAGACAGACAGACAGACAGACTCAGAAATAAGTCAGTGTTTCTGCCTGTGAAGAAACATCATCAATTATAATTCTTTCCCAATCCAATTGATCTAACCAAGTCCACAGGACATGACCTTTACCTGTTACATCTTTTCTTTCCTTTGGTGTCACAGTACAGACAGAGATCTGTACTTACCGCAGAATCTATTGTTAGTCATTCTGATTAGGTGGCTCAACTCCAAGTCTCAACTACTCCCTGCAGTTTCTTTCTTTGTACTTAATTTTTCTCAATAAAAACAAGTTGAATTCATTAATCCCCTTTTCCAATTTTTCTTGCAAGTTTTATTGTGGGAAGAAATACCAAATTTTCTCATTATAGGTAGTATAGTTTTAAATATACTTCATCTTCAAATTTATTCTTAATATCATGTTTTCAAACATAATCGTTCCTTAGACTTCCTATTTATTTTAGCAAGTCCTTTTCTATCTCTTAAACTATATGTCTCCATTTTTAGACAGTGCAGAGAAAATCTGAAGCACGGTGTAAAACAGACCAGTTCATCTAGTTTATGTGGATTTATTTTCTCTTTGAAGGGTTTATGAAATCAACAGGAGCCATCCCAAAAGTGAGCCCCTTTACAAGAGGGTTCTTACAACTCTTAGACAGGATAGTAATCATCCCATAGAAGATTCTATAGAAATGTCATAGGATCAGCAAAGGTGGGTTGCTGGCTATTAATCATGACTTATGCCACCATTTTTCTTGCAAATTGCTGAATAAACATTGATGGGCTTGGCATATGACTATAGGAATACAGTCACAAAATGGCATTTGAACCTAAGCCCTGATGGTAAAGTGATGTATGGGTAGGACTCTGATGACACCGACACTTTCTTTGGTGGGAAATTCATAATTTCTGTCAACCTGGAGGAACATTACTCACAATGATAGTTGGCCACTTATAAATTGTGCAGGTTAAGAAAGTGAATCAATTGCTTCTTGAATTGCTAGAAAGCGAAGAAAGAATTGAGAAGTCATTTATTAAACGTGTTTTGGGCAACATTGACGGTCTGGAATTGGATGCACTCCTGAAAAAAATTGCCTGTTGACAGGTGAGGGCAAGAGAAACATGGAGTTAAGAGTCCCAAAAATGTTGGAAAACTTGTAAAGAGAAAATTTCTATCCCCGGTGTTTAGAGAGTAGAAGATATTTCTACAAGCATACGTCTGATATGTGATTAAAAATATTACCCTTAATTCAAAGGCATATGTTTTAGTCATCTTTAGTCTGAAAATAAACCTGGAAAAGTAGATCTCTCTCTCCCTCCCTCCCTCTCTCTCTCTCCTCTCTCATGATTTATATGTAGCTCATCTATGTAAATATTAGGCATTTATAGTAGATGTTTTAGTCATGTTCAATAACCTCCATCTATATTACACTTCTATTCAGATTGCAAGTAGCACAAGTCAGACTAGTTTCATTACATAAATTATTTTGAATAATATTTCATGTAGCTCAGGTTTTTTTCTCATTTCATAAAGAAAACAAAAACCTTTATTCTCTTCAAAATTCCTCAAAATTTGCCTCTGTCTTAATTTTTCTCATTCTTTCCTAGAAAGACCAGGCACTTGCTTTAAGAAGACAACTTTGCCTTTCCACCTTCATCTTTACAAACCCACCTGCCCACTTGGACGCTTCAGATATTTGCTCTTCTATTTCCCATGCAGCAAAAACAAATGTCCATTAAGAACTAGATAATCAGTCTGAAGTGATTTATTTTCTAGCCTTCGTGACTCAATCTGAAGAAATGACTCTTCTAGAAACTAATTCATTATCCATTTTAAAGACCCATTCTAGTGAATGTAAGGCAAAGTTCCAAAATCGGAGGAAAGAGCTAACATCAAATGCCCTTATGTCCCAAAAGGTTTTCTCCAGTCCAACATTAACAGTTGGCTTTCTAAGTTTGATAATAAGCCTTTTAATTATGCTTTTAACATTTACTTTTTTATAATCTTAAAATTGTAGCAAATCTTTCAAAATATTTTCTATCTAGTTCTAGAGTCTGAATCTGTCAGATTATTTTCTGTTACTAGAAAATACTTCAATGATATTGAAGGCTTTTAGAATAGCCTTAAACTTCAGTTCTTGTATAATACTTGTGGTTGAGACTAGCACGTTGGCAAGTGCTCTCATATCCATCAATACATTTACATTTTCTTAGGTTTTCTACTGTATGGAAATATATATTTTCAGATTTTGTTCTGCTGCACTTCCTACTTTTATTTATATTTATTGTAGTTTATCCATTTTCTTATATATTTTTACTGTTTTTTTTTTTCTCTCTTTCAAGAGATTAGTTGGAATAGCGTTGGTCAATCTTGTTTATCTTTTCAACTATCCAATTATGTATTAATGATTTATTATTGATGACTTATTGTATCCTTCTTTTCATTTAGATTTGATTCACTTCTGACATTCTCTCTATTTTTTCATCTACTATTTCTGAATTTTAATTTTCCTGACTTTTTAAAACCACAAAAATGCATTATTAAGTTCTTATTTGAATGTCTTAATTTATATTGGCATTTATATTTCTAAATTGTCCTTTCAGTATTGCTTTTGTTGAGTACTATGAGCTCTGATATATTATATTTCTATTTTCATTATACATGTATCAGTACATGTAGAATTAATATAAATTAATTGTGTACTATTTTAAGCAGTGGCCACAGGAAGAATGTTATCAATTTCCATTTCTAACAAATCACATTTTATTTATGATTTTTATGAAGAATTCCTATTGAAACTACATGGCTCAAAGGTGAGTTATCTTCTCTTTTTATAAAAGGGAAGATACTCCTCTCACCGAACACCTGGTGATCACATCCATAAAGGGGCTATCATGAAGGGCTTATGAGGTGATCCTGAGGATAACTGAGAAACTTGCGATGCTTGCTCATCTCTGCCATATCTGGCTTATGCTGTTTCTTAGCCAAGCTGTTGACCTTTCCATTCTTCTTTTGTTAAGCCTTGGTACCAAAAGGATTATGTATCCAAACATTTTTGAGAACCTTTTTACCAAGAGAAAAGTATGGGCTTTAAATTTATTGAATACTGCTGCATTTAACCTATTTAATTGGAACACGTTAATTAGATCTAATTGCAAAGTTATTTTAATTGGAAAATCAGGCATTACACTGCTATTGGTGTGCATGATTAAACAGAATGACTGAGGTCACCAGCAGATCGTGTAAGATTTATGCCTGTGATTGATTAAGTATGAAAGTTAATCAATTTAATTTATGGGACTGATGTTTTCCTTGCCTTTTGAAATTGCCTGTTTCTATCTTATTTTTATCAAGACATTGTGTGTTGAATGTCAACTAAACTACAGTAGCACTTCAATTTGTTTATTTTGGTATAATGATGTGTTTATTTCTGATCTAAGTAATTTTAACATGGCTTTTGTGTCACTAATTAAGATTTTCAAGTCACTGGAGATAAAATTAGATTTTCTATTAAGAAAATTTAATTTTCTCAGGGAAATAATTCAGGCAACATGGGAAACTTAACCTATTAGTTCCATTAGTGGAGTTGATGGTTTATTGCCTTGAAACATATGCCAGGCAGCTTCTGGAACAAAGGTGTCCCTTTTTTAATCATCTCAGTATCAATACGCTTTATGCTTTCCAATGAATATGCTGATAATTATAATAATAATAATTAGAAGATGAGGGACATTCATGTAGTACTTAATATAGGCCTGACATTGTTCGAATTTCATTAAGTATAATAACTAATTTAATACCTTAAATTATGTAAATGTATTTCCTTTGGGAAACCTTTTATCAAAGTCACAGAGGTAACATACTTATGTGTTGAATGCTGCTTCTCACACAGTTGTACACATGTGTGCTTATCATTGCATGGTAGAGTCATTAAATCAGGTCATATACATACATATATGCATTTGAGATAGTATTATATTTCAGCTGAGTAAACTGGCCTCAGCTGTGACTCTATTTGCTTTATCAGTCAGGAAATTCCAGAGGAAGTTGAATCAATTGGATAACACGTATCTGATGTTTAGTTCACTGACTGGAGGGTGGTGTCTAGCTACTGCACTCTGCTATTTTTCTTCTTTCTCTCTACTTGCTATTAAGGGACAGCAACCAACTTAAGGGCTTCTTTCATTGAACTGGCTTATACTACCATAGTTATGTTGGAGTTTTCAATATCTCTATCACTAGTTGGTTGGAAAGGCAGGCTCACAGGTAGGAGACGGTACTGTGCTTTGAGTTTGTAGGCTTCAGGGCACTTCCAGATGTTATGATTTTTGATACAGACTTACAGTAGAACTTTTTCTTCTTCTGAAACTTCAAGTTTCTTCTTACCTTCCTTGCTTGATTAGGGGAAGTGTTTCTACACAGCCCAGGGTGGCCACTTTATACTAAAAGTGAAATAAGTGTCTAACAAAGGCTTAGATATTCTAGCCTAGGGTGGTGCGATATGAAATAGATTTCACATAACCTGAGTTTGTATGAACACACATAAATTCAACAATAGTCTTCACAAAACATATGATTCATTGAAGTGGCAGTCTGTGTGATATTTTTCTGCAGGTATATAACAGTACTCATAACTTAATAACACACATGTAGTGCTAGACAACATGGTGTCAGAGTTGACATTTGGCTTGCTGAGCAACTTTTCATCTGGCCTCTTTTCACTTCTTTTCAAATTTCTAAATTCTCTCACTATTTAAGGGTCATCTATCTAAATTTTGGAACAAAACACAGAAACAGATCTTTTCACACCCAAAATAACAAACAAACAAACATACAAAAACTTCTTTTTTCTCATCTCTAAAATGAACAAATAATGCCATACACATTCCTCCTTCCCCTTCTTCTCACTAAACTACAAGGAAAAAATATCTTAGGAAAAGCACTAGCCATTGGTAAGCACGAGGACAAACTCTAGCATGCCGCAGACAGTGGAGGAGAGATAGAAACCAGCATGCCAAAGGAAAATCTTCAGCTCTGCTATAATTCAGGGTCTTTTTCACATCACTTAACTTATTACAGGGGAAAATAATACCCATTAAATTTACAGGATACCATTTTCAGCGTATTTGTTGTTTCTCCTTTTTGTTGGTATTTTCATATAATTCTAATTAAAAGTTTTATCTATGCCTATGTTTGCTGGATATACAAACCAAATATCTAAAATAAGAGCACATGTGTAGGAACCCATAGCTCCAGCTGCATATGTAGCAGAGGATTACCTTATCTGGCATCGATAGGAGGAAAGCCCCCTTTGTCCTATGAGGCTCAATGACCCAGCACAGGGGGAATGCTAGGGGATTGAGGCAGGAGGGGATTTGTGGATGGGGGAGCACCCTCATAGAAGCAGGAGGTATGGGGGAGGGGATAGGGGGTTTAACTAGGAAGGGAGATAACATTTGAAATATAAATAAATGAAATAACTAATAAAATTAAAAATATGTCATCCTTTAAAATAAGTACCCTTATATCAGCTCAAAAGAACCTTAAAGCATTCATACCCATACACACTTATTAATAGTGTATTATTAATCAGAATGCTCCAGAGTAACAGAACTTATAGAATGAATCTCTCTCTCTCTCTCTCTATCTCTCTCTCTCTCTTTCTCTTTCTCTCTCTCTTTCCCTCTTTGCCTCTCCTGATCTCTCATACACACACACACACACACACACACACACACACACACACACACACACACACACACACACACACACACATACAAAGGATTTATTTAGAAGGCACATAGGCACTGATCCAAGTAATGAAATTATGGCTGCCTATGAATGAAAGGTCCAAGAATCCAGTAGTTGTTCAGTCTACAATGCTGGATGTCTCACCTGGTCTTTAGTATATGCCAGTATCCCACTGAAGTACACCCTAATGCCAGAGAAGGAATGGACTTGCCATTGAGGCAAGAACAAGCAGGCAAGAAGGGTGTTTTCTTTTTCTGTATGCTTTATATCGGTTGCCAGCAGAAAGTAAGGCCCAGATTAAAGATGTATCTTGTCATCTCCAAAGATAAAGATTAAAGGTTTATCCTCCCACTCCAAAGACCTGGATAACAAATGCATCTTCTGACTTCAAAGTATTTAATGAAGAAAAGATCTTTTACCAGTATGCCTACTCATTTAGATTTTAGTTAATTACAAATGTAGTCAAGTTAAAAAAAGCAAGGCATGCCAAGTCCACCCC
This sequence comes from Mastomys coucha, assembly GCF_008632895.1. Classification (NCBI taxonomy): domain Eukaryota; kingdom Metazoa; phylum Chordata; class Mammalia; order Rodentia; family Muridae; genus Mastomys; species Mastomys coucha. The sequence goes on along the minus strand of NW_022196911.1, from coordinate 34,293,603 downwards.
TTGTCAACTTCACATACATACATATCTCCAGATGTCATACTTAACTTTCAAATGAAAACAATAACCAGGTCAAAATTACACATAAATATTATACAACTAACTCAGGCACAATCGCCAACTTAATTAACCAGGTCATATTTACACCTGACATGATACAACTATCCTTCATGTAACCACAATCACAGGAATGTCTCAGTAGGGACCTTCTCTTAATATCTCAAACGTGAGTATGATACCAATTGGCATTTCCTTACTTGATGTTATATCACATGATAAAAAAAAATTGAGGAAAGAAAATACAAAGAAGTACAAACACATTCTTAAGAAAATATGACAGAAACATGCCTGCCAATTACAAACCTTCTTTATGTAACTGGTCACATGACCCTTAGCTAGTATGTGTGTGTGTGTGTGTGTGTATTTATGTGTGTGTATGTATATGTTTATACATATGTATATGTGTGTGGTGTGTGTGTGTTTGTGTCTCACATGGTTATATATAAAGTACAATTTTGTATTTCTTCTGCCCTCAGCAAGCACCTAAGTAAATCTTGGCTGCTGGTTGTTTTCTTGAAGGTATGACCCATAACTTCATTCCTCATTGATCTGTGATATTTGACATCTTGCCTCAATTAGGGTTTTGTGGGTATTTTTGTTAGTTTGTGTGTTTGATTGATTGATTGATCCATTTGCTTTAGTTAGTGGACATAATCTTAGTCTAGACATAATCTTTCATATCTTCATTATGGATAAGCTATTCAATTTTCCCTTGGTAATCTGGATCAATCATTCCTCCTAACACCATTTTTCCTGTCATTGTTGACATAAGAGCATCAGCAGCACAATGTGGCCAGAAGGAAGTCTGAACTAGTTCAATGGAATTTTTGTTGTAGTTCCTCACATGAGAGGTCACCCTCTGGAACCAAATCTTCTAGGCCAGCAGAATTTAAGGTCATGGGAGAAGGAAGCAACATTTTCCATAGTAAATCACTAGGGTAATAGTGTGTAGAACTATTCCCATTTCCACCCCCTTGATTCCTGGACCCATGGATCCTGGACAAAAACATACTATAAAATGACCATTGACTCAAAACATGTCCTGCCTTCTGGAAAGGTCTTGCCTAGCCCTCAAAGCTGCTGCCTTCTAATTGGTGTTATAACTGTGTCTTCAAAAGGACATTTAATTTTCTATCAAGCCAGCAGATTTATGATGTTAGGGAATGTGGCAACATTAGTGGACTTCAAAACCATGGGCCCACTGTCCCACTTCTCTGTCTATGAAGGGAGTTGCTTGGTCAGATTGATATTGTATGCAATACCTTTGTGATTGATGAGTGTTGAAGAAGGTTCTGGCTCTACCTCACATTCTCATGCTCACAGAAATAAAACTCAGACTCAAGGTATATTTACTAATTCCAGGGCTGTATAGCGTGGCTCTTCTCTGACTTGATATAACTTAACATATTCCATTTATTCTAGCCTATATTCTGCCACGTGGTTAGTTACATGTGTTCAGGTACCATGTCTCCATTTCATCCCATTTTCCTGGTGAATCTTTCCTGGCTCTATCCCAGAATCTTTTCTCTCTGCTTGATATCCTGCCTCTATTTCCTGCATAAGTCATAGGCCACAGGTTTTTTAATTGACATACATCCATATACACAATATAGTCTCTCTATAACCCCCTTTGTAGTTCAATAAAAGACTTTTTCTTTCAAATATAAATAGTATATAATTATAATGATGATGAAACAACTAAGAAAACTGTAAGATAGAATATACATTCATAATGTCCAATACATAATATTGGCAATTAATGAAAATTTCTATTATCCTTGTGCATTTAAAGTTTTGTACTTAAATCAAAATCCATCCTAACTTGTATTGCCATCCTTAAAACATATTCTTAGGTTGAGCACATCTTTTTAAACCCTAAATAATTTAAGCTTATAGTAAGATTATGACTACCTATATTTAAACCCATCAGAGAACTGATAAGGAATAAATATCACTTGAGTACACATGTAGTACTGGGTCACAGCTTCCAAAAATTATAGAAATACAGAGACAGATGACTGCCTGGACAGTCCACCAAATTGTTGCTTTAATGTTGGGACACTTACCTTCAGCCTTCTTGCACAAAATATCTGACATTGTGTGAGGCAGGGATTATGAAGGACTTGCTTCCTCTGTCTTGGGGTAGCTTGGCATTCATTTTCTCTGCATCTGATTGTTCTTTATGGACATCATTCTCTCTGCAGATTAAGTTAGGCAATTCTATACCCAGTGGATAACTTGCCACAAATGAAGAAACTCCACAGGGAGGTTATTGATGCCCATCATCTTCATTGAAGTAGAATAAAGATACTGTCAAAAGCAGTCCTGTTTCCTTGTAAAAAACAAAGATATTTTAATAATAAAATATCTTTAAATTATGTATTCTGCAGATTTCTGGGGTTTTTGAAGGCCATCTATTATCTATCTATTGTCTATATATATCTGAATTCTTTGTTTCTATCAATTTCCTATCTGTTCAATTTTGACAACATCATACTGTAATTAACTATATTATAAACTAACATAACCATAAGTTTGATTGATTAACTACTAAGTTGAATTTCTTGCTTATTCTAAAACAATTTGTAAGAGAAGATTTCAAATGAATGAGAACTTATCATTGCTTCTTAAGAATTACAGAGGTACAATACCTTAATCAGAGTCGATACATATGGGCATAGTATGTTGTAACCAAATATATCCCTAAATTTGTATCAATATACAAAGATCCATACCAATATAAAATTTGGGGGCTTATTAATACCCTTTGGTCTAAGAGTAAATTTAATAATCTCATTTTTTCTGTTATTTCTCTATTTTCCCTATAAGCCCCTTTTTTATTTTCAACCCATCTCCCCATATCCCTTAATACTAGACAGGAGAGAAAGAAGGATAGAAGGGAAAGAAAAGAAAGAGAGAAAACCCTAAATCTAACCTCCCATATTTTTTCCCACCATTTCCAAGACTATTACAAATTTTTACTACCTCATTAAATAGTAACAAGCATTTGACATCCATAGTAATACCAACACCATCTACCCTTGCAATAGGACATAATTCTCTTAAAATTGTTTCCTGCTGTTTTGTAGTACAGTTTTTCTTTTGAGGGGTCAAGATATTTGAGATATTGGTCAGTTTTTAGAAATCTAGATGTAATGGTTGTAGTTCAGTTTCTGCATGCTGAGAAAGTTCAGGAGTAGTGAAAGTGAAGTCCTGACTGTAACAGTCTGAGTGGCTAGGTGAGTGAACTAGCAGTTCTGAAAATGTTCTGGAAGTAAGTCCTTTAGAGGAAACAGTTTTGATACAGTTGACATATGATCAATCAGAGATCTAGAATAGCAGGTCCCAAGATTTCCACATCCCCTAGATTGAAACCTATCAGGGCTGCCCCTTTGGTCTTCTATTCTGCAATGTACAAATCTTACAAGCAATACATAGTTCTATAAGACATTTGTATCAAATATGCAGTGTGCATAGATCAAGTAAGGATCATTTTCCACTCTTTGTTTGAGCAGGTGGAAGACAACTGTTTTTCTTTAGAAGTTAGTCATATAATATAATCAAATTGTGATGTAAATCTACATTCATGTCATATGAGGGATGGTATGTAAAATAAAACTTCTGTAGCCAATAGCATTTATTATAAGCCATGTAAGCTGAAGTTCTGACTGGAGACATATATGTCCCTTTTAGTTCTAGAGTGGTTTCAATAGAGGCCTTAGCAATATACATTACCAGTGTATATGGTCCTTTTGATTTTCTCCTGTTTATAGATGAGGTCTTTGGGGGTTCTTTCTCTATGAAATCTGATCCTTATTATTTTGAAATGAGTCCAAAAACCTTTTCCTCTTTTTATATTATCACAAATACAGAGCCTCATTTCCAATAAAACATCCTTTTGACCCAGCAATTTGAAGTCATTAAGACTTCCAATCTGATTTAGCTGCCCTTTTTATGTAGGCCTGATCTATTTTTATCTCTCTCATAGAGGACTTGTAATACCATAACAACCACTGAATTTATAACTACATTCATTTTAATAATTTAAAATAATTATTATTATTATTTAGAATCAGAGTTTCTCTGTATAGCCCAGGCTGGCCTGGAATTGCTCTGTAGATTAGGCTAGCCTCGAATTTACAAAGAATCTATATGTCCCTGCCTTTGTCTCCAAAGTATCAAGATCAAAGTTCTGGATTTATGTATTCATTATTTAAACACCCTTGAAAACATTTATATCTATTTCCATTTTTTCTCCATTCCTTGTGGACTAATATTTATGTGGATAACGACACCTGCATATCTTTTCTCTTTATATGAATTCAAGATTGATATATATTTATTCTTTAAATTATTAAGGATATTTCTACAAATTATTAAACAAAAGCCTACATAGTAGCCTTAAGGCAAAATGTGTTATTTTGAATTTTTGACTTTCCTTTGCAAGTAGCTTTATCATATCATAAAATGATCCCCAGATCTAGATGATCTAGAGCAATGATTTCTGTTGCCCTAGAACCATTATTGGGAGTTGGGATACTATAGAATAGCAAAGCTTATAGAATGAATCTCTGTACCTAGAGAGAAATGGAATTTATTAGAATAACTTACAAGTGGTGGTCCAGCTAACATAACAGTGACTACCTTTGAGTGGAAGTCTAAAGAATACAATAGTTGTTGAGTCTGGGACTGGAAGCTTCAACTGGTCTGGTATATGCCAGAATCCCAAAACAGTAGGTTCTAATGCCAGTAGAGAAACTAACTTGCTAGCAAGAGTGAAAGCAAGCAACTAAAGTAGAATGCTTGTTTCTTCCATGTCCTTTAGACAAGCTGACAGCAGAAAGTGTGGTCCAAATTAATGGTGGGTCTATCCATCTCAAATATCAGGATTAGAAGTGGGTCTTCCCATTTCAGGTAATTTATTTAAGAAAAGTTCCTAATATGTATACCCAGTCATACAGTGGGGATATTGTTTGCATGTATAAGTCAACATGCACACATCTAGGGGATTTGTATATGCTTCCTATCTGGAGAGTCTCTTAGATCATAAGGAAAGAATGTCATTACTGGAATTGTTTTTCAGTACTGTACGTTAGCAGAGAGCTGATGAATACTTTCCCTAATAAGCTGGGAAAGAAATCTAATGGATTGTGTATTCCACCACAACCTATTTCCTTCTAAAAGGATAAATTTATCCAGGTTTCTTTAAACAATAATATATATTATTGCTACAGTCTATAAAGGTAGAGCTCTATAGTGACATCAGTACCTAACAGAAATCAAACAAACAGAAATTAGACCAAAACATCCTTATTGTTAGCTGGACATGTTGGTGAACCCCTTTAATCCTAGCACTCCAGAGGCAATGGAAGGTTGGTCAGTGTGAATTTGAGGCTGACATAGTCTTTATATCTAGTTCTAGGCTAGCCAGTGCTACATAGATCCTATCTCAAACAAAGAAACAAATTGCTGTTCATGGAAAGTGTCATAAGCCTTTAAGTATTTCACAAATAGAACTGGCAACATGCTTCAATGGCTAAAGGTTCTTGTGGCCAAGCCAGATGACTTGAGCTCTGTCCTGTATACTCACATTATGGAAGAAGATAGACAGTTCCTGCATGTTGTCCTTTGACCTACAACATGTGGGTTGTGTCATTTACTTGTATATACACACACATTCCCACATACTATTAATTTTAAAGAGATTACTGCAATATGTTTAATATCAAACTGATAATGTATGTAGAATTATGCAGAAAAATGTGGTAACCATTAAACGTACAGCTCAGAAGAATTTATACTATGACTAGAACAAATTGAATAATTACTGAAAGTTACAATACATACTCTATTTGGAAGCTTTTTGAAACAAGAAATGTATAATGCTTCTTGAATATCTATATCTATATCTAATCTATACCTATATATATATAAAGTAATTTTTGTTGAAACAAATAATCTGGCATGAGCACTACCATTATATTAAAATATTTTAACCCACTTGATGATAATCTAACTCTTTTTTTTGTTTTATTATTATTAAATATTTCATCAGAAAATTTTAATCCCCCTGAATGCTGTCAAAAGTCTCCTTTCTCATGAGTTCCAGTCCATCATATATTACTAATCTAGGTGACACATCAAGTCTGCCTTCTCCACTCCATTTTTGTTTCCTTTGGCAGCTGTATGCATATAAGATTTGGCCCCTTCTGTATGATTGAATTTCTGAAGCATGCTTAGTTTAATTATATCAGAAGGAATGGATTCAGACCTATAGAAATGAGAATTTCTTTTTGATATTGAAAACTATGAATTTTCTTGCAGATGAGAGGAATTCATTCATCCATGGCACAAACTCCTGTCCAGAACAGACTCGTTCTATTTAGCTATAGTATAGAAGACTTACTTGTACAGAATAAAGATATCTTTGAGGTGAGATTAGGCAGTTCAATCAATCTGCAAAATAAATGAGGCTATCATGCTGCATATAAATATTTTGAAATTAGGTAGAAACATTGATTGATACCACAGATCTATGTGTCTTGTGTACAGAATATTGAAATTAGAAGAAAAATAAGTAATTTTTATATCTCAGGAATTTTATATATTACTTTATACTCAGAGTAAAATCTGGTTGAATACTTTGAATTAAACTTATTGTTATTTTTCATTAATGTGTCTATAATATGTGACAGTAAGTGGGATAAACACACTTGATAACTTGTGTCCTGTGAGTTCACGTTGGTGCCTTTACCCCACTAACTATTGCTTTTATATATTTCAATTGAATATAATGTTCAGTTTAACCTCTGTTATGTTTGTTCTTTCTAAGTTAATTATTTCTATAGATTAAACCTGAAACAGTAACATTTTAAATGTAATCATATTTCTTATTTCTTGTTCAACATGAAATGTCTGTTAGGACTTGTTGCTTTATAATACTCAGAATAAACTAAAGTGAACATATCCAAGTAGTAGAAAAAGAAAGCTTGTGTCACTCATCAAATAATGTAAGTACATGATGAAGGGACTTGATAGCTTAGCATTTCATCTTTCTTGCCAGTCAAATCTATATAATTTCTCTAAAGTAAGAGGTTATCAGAATTAAGTCATAGAGGGGGGAAAAAGGAAAGAAAAGGAAATAGAAAAAAGAAAAAAGAAAAAAATATTGGAGTCCAAATTAAACAAAGAAAGTCTTTTCTAGGAACTGTTAAGAAAACAGCTTTAAAACAACAGCCAGAAATAAAAATCAAAAAGTGTATTGCATTTGTGTATGTTGTACTTGTATGAGTCAATCTTTCTTTAATCTTCCTAAACCCATTAGAAAATGTTATTTTATTTTATAAGAGGATATTGAAAAATAAAGTTGAGTTATTCTGCAAATCGCTGCATTTTAGTACGCGTTTTTGTTATTGTCAGACTTACTACTGCAGTTCAAATTCAGGTTCTGGAACAGTTGTCACCTGTCTGACATTTAGGCCATTTCACTCACACAATGCTACCAAGGTCTTACAGTCATTAGGCTTGGGATTGGCACTGAACTGTATTGCTTGCTGTAGACTTTCACATAGTTTAGATCAAATTGATGTCTTGCAATACATTTAAGTTGTAGTGTGGAACTCAGTATATCAAAATGATGAAACTTACCCTAATTTGGGAACCTGATAGAAAAATTAGAATTTTACATACAATCTGGAAAGAGATGGTCTGATTTTATTTTTCTCTGTCATTTCACTCCTGGAGATTGGTCATCAGCTAAGTAACTACTAAATCATTTTCTAGATCTCCTAGAGAATACCTTAGAGAATGTACATGTAAATTTACATAATCGTGTTGTAGATCTTGAGGATGAAAAGCTACACCTTCTTCATTCCTTTGACTCCCATTCTTGCCACTAATCAATTAGCTTTCTATTTGAAAGGCTTTCAGTTTTCTATCTACTCAAAACTGTCTGGCTATAATCTCTTCTGAATGGAGAATATTGAGTAGAGGGCAGCATGTGGTTATACTTGCCGTGTTCTTGACCTAAGGGCATTTGGTCTTTGAACATTAACTATGATGTCAGGGGTAGGTTTTCTGTCCATGACCTTTATCAGTGAGAAAAAGTTCCCTTCTACACCTGCTTTGCTGTGAATTTTTATTGGGAATGGATGATAGATTCTTTTTTCTCAAGGGCATTTTCTATATTTACTGAAATATTTTTCCAATTTCTTACTATGGTGGGTTACTCTTTTTAAATATTAAACCACCCTTGGCATTTCTAAGTTTAACTCAGTGCACAGTGATATATTTGCTATTTAAAGCATTGGAAATTTAATCAATTAGAAAGCAATCTGTTTAATTGCTTAAAAACACCAGAAAATGTGAATTTTATGTATGCATTTATTTATCATTAGGATATTCTTTTCATTAATGTGTATAAGAAAATATAATAATAAGTGAGCTAAAAGCAATTGGTATGTTTTATCATATCAGTATATGATGGTGAGGAATTTTTAACAGTGTTTTTAAGATTTTATGTAAAATTGAAGGTAACTCATAATGTGAGTTTTAGTCATAAAAAGGATAATAGTCCTTTCTTAAAATATTTCAGGAATTTGTATGAATATGGTGTTAATCTCTCTTCAATATTCCAGAGAAATCACCCAGGAAGCCAACCAATTTCACAATGTCTGTCCAAAATACAACCTGAATTTATTTGGTTAAGGTAGAGATATTTATTTTATAAATTACTTCTCATTAGAAAATTGTCTTCATAAGTGTTTCCAATTTCACACTAAGTATAGTTTATTGGCATAAAATTACCATAATGCCCCTTGTTATGTCTTAATTTCTGTAACATCTTTAGAAATGTAATGTCATTCAGGATAGTTACTTATAACTTGTTTCATTTCTTTCATCTATTCTGATTACCTTGAAAAAATCATTGACAATTATATTGATTTTCTCCCAAAATCACTTTTCTGCTTCATTGTTTTATATTCTTATATAAGAACTACTGACTCTTTTCTTGCAATTCTTTCTACAAATGCAGTTTTCCTTTCCTCTGCTTTGCTTAGTCTTAACTAGATACCGAGCACATCCTTCTAGGACAGTGCCTAGAAAATCTTCCCGTGTTTAGTTTGGACTCCAATTTTTTAGTTTTTTGCTTTTCTTTTTCCTTTCTTTGTTTCTTTGTTTGCTTCTTCCTTCCTTCCTTCCTTCCTTCCTTCCTTCCTTTCTTTCTTTCTTTCTTTCTTTCTTTCTTTCTTTCTTTTGTTCTTTCTTTCTTTTTTCTCTCTGACTTAATTTTCATGGCCTAAAACTTTAGATAAATTATCCTGATTGGATTGCAAGAAAGATGAAATGCTAAGCTATCCTTCGTCACGTACTTACTTGACTTAATAAGTGACACAGCTTTCTTACTTGGATAAGTTTACTTCAGTTTATTCTGAGTATTATGAAGCAACCAGTCCTAACAGACATTATAATCCTTTTTTGTAATGTAAATATTAAATATATTACAATTTTGTTCTATATCTCCATCTTCAACATGATATGGAAGTCAAATTCATTTCAATCTCTCCACAATATTTCCCGGTTTTCTTTTACAATTATTTTTTATTAACACATGTCTATATTGGTGAATAATTCAAAATGTTTGCAAATAAAATTTTTGTTTTTCTGAATGGAATGTTTTATGATGTCAAATGGGACAGAATTGGTTGTTTTACTTCCCTATATTTTTTTGTAATTTCTGTCCAACTTTGTAGTAAGTATTAACATCTTTTGTACTTATTATGAATTTTATGTTATCATCATCAAGTTCTATCCTATGGATTTTGTAGCTTTGTTATTATACTCATTAGGAAACATTTCATCTTCCACAAATAACATTCACTTAATTTTCTTATCTCTTACAAACACTTGCTCCAAAATTAGTATGCTATAATATTAGTATTGAAATTTCCATATTTTTATTCCTTTTTATTTCTTTACCTTTAATATTCTTATTACATGAAGTATATGTATTGATAAAAGCATTTATGTTTGCAATATTGTAATGCAATTAATTATTTGCTCATGTTTAATGGATTGCTGTGGCCTTAACTTTCCTGCATCTCCATGCATGCTTTCCTCTGTTTTTATCCTCTATTCTTTGAGCATTGTCTCACTGATAGCTTTTTAAACTCTGTTTTCATTCCTCTCTTCAGTGCCATATTGATGATCCTGCTAAATAGTAAACATCTCTTTTTGTTTGTTTTTTGTTTGTTTGTTTTTCAAAACAGAATTTCTCTGTGTAGCCCCCTGGCTGTCCTGGAACTCACTTTGTAGACCAGGCTGGCTTCTAACTCAGAAACCTGCCTGCCTCTGCTTCCCAAGTGCTGGAATTAAGGCATGTGGAATGACCACTTGGCTTAAACATCTCTTTAAGTATGTGGACAAATAGTGATTCCACTCCCAGCATCAAGACCCCACTGGCAACATGGTAACCACCACCCATTAACACTCTACTCAATATTACTCAAAGTCTTGGAAACACATCACTTGGTGAAATAAAATTCACCAGAAAAAAAAGATTTTAGAAAAAAAATGAAATTGCTTGTCCAAATAGGTAAAACATATACCCTGGAAAAACCTAAGGAAACAGTTTAAGGCAGAGTTGCTAGATTTAAAGTCATTAGTAAATAATGAATTATTAAATAAATAAAACTTCATTTGGAGATATTTTTAGAAAAGTTGTGTTTGATGGTACATATTTCAGTTGAGGGTATAAATGTTTTTGAAACCAATATCAGAGATTGATGGCTCATTTTTTTCTAGTAGATTTATTTATTTTCTTTAGGCCTGGTTGTACTTGTGAATTTATTGCTCCTCTATTGAGTTAATCATAAAAATTAACTTTGCAGTTTATTTGCTTAGTAAACACCTTGAAGCTAAATACCTGCTCACTTTACTCTCAGCACCTCACCTGAGCATAGCTTCTATTCTTACAAATCAACCCTGTGACCCTGTTATATATTCATTTGAGCAGTTCAAAGTAATTATCTAGCTATTTTAGTTGTTTTCTCAATAATAATAAGGATCTGTTCATTCTCTACACTAGAAGGAAATTTTAATTCATTTCTAATAACAGTTCTGTAATCGAGTGTATATGTATGTTCTACAACACACAATAACAGTGATGAGAATGAGTCCACTAATTCCATCTTAAATGTGAAGATAAATATTAATTAAGCATATAATTGACTGTTTCTTACTGATTCCATGGCAGTGAATATATATTACAACTCACTTTTATTATCATTTTGTCTACTCCTATTCAGTACAGCTCCCTGACTTAATCAACACATAAAGTGTGATCTGAAAATAGTGTTGATTATGGGGCTGTTTTCCTACTGGATTCCTCTTTTTATCCTTATGATGTACATTTTAAATGAAATATTTAGCAATGCCTTTAGCTCCTATCTTTCCTTTCCCCAGATAAATAAATCATTCACACATAATCCCTTTCTATAAGCTAGGATCCTCGAGATGCATGTGATAGGAAATGCAAGTTGGGCTAAAAATAAAATAATTAACTGACTCACATAGCTGTAAAGTGAAAAACATTGGGAAGCATTTCAGGTGCACTTTGATCCAACAACTCCAGAAATACAAACTGAAATCTGATTTCTGTCACTTCTCCCTAATCAAGCGGACATCTCCAGGAAGTATGATATCAGACTTCATAAGTTTCCTAGCTCCTGGCAGATTCTCAGTATAACATGCTGACATTGTATCCTCCAAGGGGAAAATAGTAAACTATCCTTCCAGCTAAGCTAAAGTTATGAGAGAGAAAGTATAATGTTTTCTCTCATAGAAAAATCTAGAACCATCAGCCTATGTGGAGTATTGGGCTGATTGGCAGGGGCAGGAAATGAGGATGACTTTGATCCATTATATCTACAACAGGTGACTAAAAGCAGCAGCAGAGATAGGAGGGTTACTCCAAAGGTGTAGAACTGTGAGGAATAGGTACTGTGTGCCTCTGTCAGGTGTGGTGATGCCCACTTTAAAGCACACGAAAGGCAGAAGAGACAGATCTCTGTGAATTCCATGTAAGCTGTTGCTACACAATAAAACCCTGTTTCAAATCCAACAAGCAAATGCAATAAGGACCATAAGAAAATGAAACTGGAGAGAAAAAAATAAAATTGCTGCTACCTATCGTTTCTCCCACTAACTTCTAGAACAGGAAGCTAAATCATGGAAACTCGTTAAATTCTAATCATTAAGTGAACTCAAGTGAAATTCCAAATCTTTAACAACAAACTAATGCTAAGCTAAGCTAAGCTTCTCTGAGAGTAACTCACTAGTTTTGCAATGTATGCCTCTGTCTGTTTAAAATAGCCACAAGGTAAAGATTTACTCATCATTAGCTTTTCACCCTCACTCATGCAAGTTAGGCCTTTACAGCATCTTGGCTCTGTCAACTGTCATCTTGGCTAACCCTTCTAGCCTGGGGTCACCTAAAGATATGATAAGCATGCCTTCTTTATCTTCAACCACCCTGTGGATAAAACATTCCTCAGGAAAGGACAAATACTTTGGGTTCCATTTCAAAAAAATCAGATTTAAAAACAAATTCTTGAATAAGTAACCATGACTACACGATAAAATCAAGGTTAAAAACACTCCTTTTTTTTTTCCTGCTTCGTGGCGTGTTATCCTACCTTAACAATGCTCATATAAACATTCACAGCTATTATTATGGTATAGGCAAATGAGGTTAAGAAAGGGTATAAAGGTCACTTTTTTCCCCTTTTTGAAGAATTTATGGCTTAAAATATGTCAAAGATAATGATTTTGCATTTTATGCATTTATTTTATCTTTGCTAAAACAGCCAAAAGATGTAAAATTTCTGGTTTGTGAGTGCACATGAATTATCTCACCTGCTTTCCAGGATAGTATAATGAGAGTTCCTGAATATCTATTATAGCTCACTCTTCTGACCTAGCGGTATTAGAAGAAAGTCATTTCCATCTACATGGTGTGTCTTTTATATTTGTATGATGTTCCTCTCAGCCCAGTCTGTTCTCTTTTCTCCTAATTTAATTAGTCAACATATAACACCTATGTCATATGTTTGCTAAAATGTGAGTCAATTTTGTTATATAAATATACTCCAAGCTCATCTCACTACAATCCTTGTATTGTGCCAAGGAAAAGGAAAAATGACAAACTCAGCTGGAATGAAGAGAGATTGAAAAAAACTTAAGACAGATAGTTTTAAGAGGACTTTTTTTCCTAAACCCAGAGATATCACCAAAGAAGAGAGTTTTCCTCAGTTTCTCCAAGAGCTAATACTGCTTACTTTTGGAAGTTTTGTTTTTTGAATTTGTTCTTGTTATTAAGGACAATACCCCAGCCCTATCTAAACACAAGCCAGTGTCTAATCCCATATAACTGAACAACACCACAGGTCAGGTATTTCCAAGCATCACTGGGTACCTATAAGAGGGGCCTGAATGTGGTATTTCATCCCATGTCTTATTTGAGAGTCTTCGGCTGGGATATTCCCTGTTCATTTTCTTGATCTTGACCTTGTGTCTTCCATTATTAATCATCCCAATAAAGATCATTGTGATGTTAACATATGAAACTAACAAAAGGAGAAAACATCTACTAATGTGCAAATACTGATTTCTTTTGTGGTTTCCACTGAAAGAAATACTAGTAAGTCTTTGTCAATGCTAAAAGCCATGCAATTACAATGAGTAGACTAAAATATTATCAGGACACAGGTTAGATGAAAAGGGATGAATAATACAATGTAGACTTGGGAAAAAGTAGGACCATGATTCCTGGTTAGTGGCACTGGGAGAAGTTTTGTGGGTTTCTCAAACAGCTGGTGAACCTGTGGCATCCTGAGGGATGTTAGCATTAAATATTTTCCATCAAGGTCAACTATGAAAATATCACCAAATGGTAGTTCATGCTTTTTAATGATAAAATGAAACTAAGAGTTTAGTGGGCTAGGTCATAAAAATGGCAGTGGGTCAAAAGGCAAATTCAATTTAGACACATTAGCACTTCAGAAAGACTCTAGCCCTTCCTTCATTACATGTTCATTGTAGATACGATGTGTTTGGTTCCAGGACCTAACAAAGAGCTAATGACATGCCAGTCTGTACAATCAGACACAAGTAATAAAAATCTCTACTTTACTTTAGAAGGACTACCTACATAAATAGAAAGGTAGAGCTAGGCTCTGCAGTAGGGAGCTGGGGGAAAGATTTAAATGTGACAACCGAGCTTAGTGATCCTCAGTGAATCCTGCCCTGTGAGAATGGAATCCGACTTGAGAAGAGAACAGATTGTGGGAATGTCTCAGTGAAAGAGAAAGGGAGAGAAGAACAATCTGGGCACAGAAAAAATTCTCTTAAGACCAAACAAAATATAGGGCATAAAAATATACAGAGTGGCTAGAGGTAAGGATGAAGCATTAGGAAGGAGTGGGAAGGCAATCTGACCATTCAAAGGACCCTATATGTATGTGGCAAAGTTTCCTTGGGGAGACACAATATACTTATTTCTACACACAAGAGACCAAATACAGATATTACCGAAGTCTGACCCAAAGGACCAATGAGTTTGATTGGAGTTATTTATATGACTTTGGTGTGAAAGGTTACTTACAGGAAAAGAAATGAGTACAAGAAAGGTGTGTCACCAAAACCTACCATAGGCAACCATACTTGGGAACCTGGAGCACTGCACACAGTCTACAGGCAGCTTGCCAGGTTGAAGAGTGTCCTTGTAGTGAATCAGTTTGTCTGAGGATTTTCCAAAACAACTCAGCTTGTCTTTGTTTCTTTTAAGCAGTTAAACTGGTCTCTCCTTCTTCCAGGAGGCTGAGCAAGACTAGGAATCACTCCGATCAGTAGTTATTGTTTATGTATTCTTGGGAACTAAAGAGCTTAGTGAGTCTGGTCAACTTCAGAGACTCCTGAATCTGTTATGAGTTTCTTACTTGCTGTCTCAATGATCTTGGCTGCAGGATGACATGTTTCAAACTATGAGGTAAAAGGTACATACCATAAGCCATATAACGAAACACCAGTTTCACTTAACAGGAACAGAAATCAGCATGCTCTAAAGGAATTGGGTATCAAGTGCAGCAAATGAAGGCATACCTGATGAACAGGTTGTTTGTAGTGGAGGTGGGTCAATAGATTGCACTGGAGACATATTGGAAGACTTTGAGAGAATGAGCATATAGAATACAGGTTGAGCAGGGAAGTTCAATAAGCAAACAGATGTGACACATTCAAGAAACCTGTCCATTTTCACCAACCAGTAGTAGCATTTTTCCAAACTCTTTCATAGTTAGAGCTAATCCATCTTGAAAGTAAATGTAGTAATATGACTATTTGGCTCACGTCCAGAATTTTTAAATGGTCCTGATTGTGAAAAGAGTAAATCTCACATATAAAGTGTCATGACAAAGAGGCACTAGAAGACCTGGTAGGAAGAAATGTGTGTCAGGCAGAAGGAAATCCACATATTGGGTAACAAATTATGTTTCCACTTTTCTTGACAATTCATTGCCTTGAGTTGATATAAGCAACATGTCTTCCCTTGCTTCGTGTGACTTTGTGACGGCATCTGGCTAAGAAAATGGGATTGATAGTGTTTAAATAATACAGGAAATTTAAATATCCTTAAATATTGCAGCTCCTCAATTTTCTGGGCCTTAACAGGAGGATAATTAGGCCAAACTCAGGCCTTATGTCAAGAAGACTTCTGGATAATTCTGATACATGCTCATCTCCCAGAATCCTAGACACTGAAGGGCAGGTTAAGGCTCTGTTTATTCTTTAGCAAATTAAACACTGAAGGGTAGGTAAATGCTACTGTTCACTCTCTAGCAAGTTAAAATAGTTTTGTGGTTTTGTGGTTAGTCTCCTCCATATGCATATTCCCAAAGGATAACCTATAGAATATGTTCATCAAGGCATATATACTTAAACACTAAGCACTGAGTCTTTTACATATACTTTAAAATGCAAATAAAGACAAAGCAAACCAATCTCATAAAAATGAGAAGAGAAGATAGTAAACTAGATAACAGTGACAAATGATACATAAAATATAAGTCTAAGACCATAGTTAATACAGAGAAAATGTCTGAAATGCTAAGAAAGAGTAACTAAATATAACCTGAAGACTGAAAATAAAGGCTATTTTCAGGTTCCAGATCTGTGGAAGTTTGTAGAATTCTCACTCTCTCTTCTCTCTCATTCTCTTTCCCTTCTTCCCTCCCACCCCTACATCCCTCCCTCCTACTCCTTCCTCCCTCCTCTCTCCCTCTGTGTTTGTGTATGTCTGTCACTGTCTCTCTGTCTCTATCTGCCTCTGTCTCTCTGTCTCTGTCTGTCTCTGTCTCTCTGTCTGTCTCTGTATCTCTTTCTGTCTCTGACTCTGTCTGTGTCTGTGTCTGTCTGTCTGTCTGTCTGTCTCTCTCTCTCTCTCTCTCTCTCTCTCTCTCTCTCTCTCTCTCTCTCCCTTTCTCCTTCTCTCCACCCCAAGGTTTCCATTTCTGTCTTTGGTTTAAATATAAATAGCCTACTGAATCATTTACTGTTAAATATCAAATCACACCAAAAAATCCAGTAGTTTAAAATAGGAATTGACAATCTCTTTTGATTGTATAAGTGAGCCGACCCATCAAAATGGTTCTAACTTGGGAAAGTTAAAGTATATGGGAATCTGCTTCGAGAACATTTCCAGGAGCCTACATATCAATAGTGGTTTATCCGGTAGCTGGTCCTTGATGTAGGAAGATTGAAAATATTTCCATGTCTTTGAATTCTCAATGGAGAGAGGAAAGAAGAAAAAATGGTCGAGAAAGAAAGACTTGGAAAACTTACTTCTATGACAACCTCTACTTCCACTGCATTTCCCTCCCAAAAATATATTGTGAAAGTCTAGACAGGAAACCATCAGAGAGACTTCTTAAAAACTGTGATAGGATGCTGGGATGCCACTATCCACAGTAGATATAGATAATATGCAAGGATGCAGGAGGGAAAAGGTTCAGCTCTATCTAGGAATAGTCCACTGACTTTGACCACACCCCAATGAATATATAAATAACACAAACTGGACTTGTCTTCTTTTTTCATGAAAGGAGAATGAGACAGGCCTGGGAGGAAAATGTGATAGGAGTATAAAATGAGAAATCCCCAAAGCAACAATAAAAACATTCTATTGGAAATAAAAAAACAAAAGAAAAATAAAATAGGGAGGGAAAGAAGATAAGTGAGAGACTGGGTATTGGAAGAAGAGAAGAGAAAGTGAGAATGAGAGACATTTATAAAGGACTGGGTAAACTTAAGCTGACTTTCCAGAGGTAGGAAGGAATATATAATCACTACAAATTAGATTCTGTTTTTCACCCCTCCCTAAATATAGATTTCATTTGCATCGTCATCTCATCTGCTAAATGTCATTTTTAAAATGTGAATTTTTAAATGTCAGCTAACAAGGAAGTTTGACTACTCAGTCTCTCCTGTTATTCTGAATCCACCACTCTATTATTAAGGGCATTTTAGGAGTTGATTGCTGATATTTTTAATTAAGCCCTGGCTTTTGCAAATTGACTTAAAGAGATATAATTTTAAAAAAATATGGTATGGATTATATGCTGTGTAGTTTAGTAGCATAGCCCTTTATTGGCCAAAATACTTTTAGCAAATTTGTACAAAGAAATACAATTAGAATATAATTGCTGAAACCTCCACTGAGCCACAAATTACATATTGTTATAGACCAGTGATTGGGGGTTTAGTTGAAATTTGTGCTTTAAATCGGGGCATAGATGAAAAACCTAACCCAACCAGAAAACCTCTGAAGTCTTTCTAACTTAGTAATCCTATAATTCTAATGTCCCTTTGCATCTGACTCCAGCAAATCATAGTGGTCTCTCTCCTCTACTCAGGCCCCTTGGATGCTCTCTAAAGGAGACTCAATTAATTGCTGTCTCCATTGTCACAATCAAATTATCTATTGTGTGAAAATCTGACTCTCTAATTAATGTTGTAGCATATGTGCATTAATCTGTCTGGCCCTGCAGTTCTCTAATGAGACACAAACTCGGTACAAGATCTTTCTTAAGAAATAATAAACTGACTGACTCGGCAAGACACCATCACCTAATTAATAAAATGATAACAAATTTTAAATCCCTGGGATGTGATTTTTCTGCACTGAAAATTGTTTTGCCCATTTGTAAAGGGACACAAGAAAGGATATAAATTTAGCAGTTAGTAACCTTCAACTAAACAAGCAAACAAGAGATTAGATGGAATTAATAGGGCCAGAAAAAAATTTCTTGCAAAGTCCAGGAAGTCTGGGAATATGAGAAAAGGAATCAGGAAATGGTCTGATAACAGTGACATCTAGTGGTAGTATTCCCCATGCTCTCTCATTCCTAAATGAATTCACCAGGAATGAAACACATCCAGAAAAAAGTATTTTTCTATTATTTTACTTTTATTAATACAAACATTCCAGTGATTAAAATATGACATGGCAAACTAGAGAATAACTAGTTCACAAAATTACAGAAATTATCATCATATGGGTATTCAATGAAGACATTTTTGAAAGTGATATAGAAGAATTGACAAGACTACAAGTCTACAAGAAGAAGCCAGCATGCATTTCTATTTACATCCACGCCTTTCCTTTTGACACAGGACTATGTTTTTTTTTTAAATATTTTGTTTTAATATTTTGTGAATACAATCAAACCATGATATCTGTTCTGGTAGTGAGCTCTCTGAATAACAATCTCCTCGGAGAGTTACTGGGAAAAGCACTGCCAGTCTCTGAATTCCCTTACTTCCATTGAGAGAGCTTGGCACTTTACAATAAATGCTTTCCTCTGTGTTTGGAAAAAATCTACAATTCTTTGTCCTGATTCTTGGACTTAAACTGTTACTTAGAAAATAGATTTTCAGCAACGAAAGCTTTGCTTCGACCTCTGGCAGACTACCTAGGGACTAGGTACTAGTCTATACTATTTCAGAAAATTCATGAACTCCCATAACAAACAAATCATAAAGTGGGGTTTCAAGCCTAATGTTAGGGGTTTTATGGTTTGCTTATGTCTTTGGGGGAAGATTCTCAGTCAAGGTGGAAAATTTTCATCTAAAAGACAGATAGACAGACAGATATTCAGTACAACTTTAGGTAAATAGCAAATATGGTTCTTCACAACTTGTTTGAATATCCTTATTGGCATTTTGCTGTCCTCATTCTCTTGCTTTCTGTTTTGATCTCCATTTGACGATGTCTCCCATTTTTCCCACATCCCCTTAAATTACTTTTGCTCTTCAATTCCCCCCCCTCTATTGCTCCTGTCCTAATGGTCCCAGGTTTTACATTGATGGCTTCTATGCTTGCACCATGTTACACACTCAACATCTGAAGGGTTAAAGCTCAGAGCCACAGATTAGAGAGCATATGACACACATCACTCATTATACTCCTTTACAGTTGGATCCATCTACGTGTAAATATCACAACTGTGATTCTCTTTACAGTTGAATCCTTTTCAATACTTTGCACATGACTCATTTTTATTATTGATTAATCAGTTGAAGAATATTTAGGTTGTTTCCGTTTCTTAGCTATTGTAACTAAAGCAGGCATAGCTGCTAGGGCTCTGTAGGAATAGGCTGTACCGACCACCAGCCCCAAACTTGCAAGTTTCAGCAAGGTACTTTGGGTTCTTGAAGGAAAAAGACAACTACATATTTGAAACAAACGCATCCTACAAAATAAAAATAATAACTAAACAATATTTTTTAGGTTAGACTAGAAGTCATGCCACTTCCTAATTCCAGCAGTCAAAAAGCTGAGGCAAAAGGATAGTTGGTTCCAAAATAACCTGTGCTACATTTCAAAAGAACCCTGTTTTTACTTTTAAAAAGATTGATAGGCTTGAGGGTATCTAGGGAATTATAAAAAAAAAATTGCTAAGTAATTATATCACCAGAAACTTAAAAGCACCGCATATTTCTATGGGAAGCCTACGGTTTGAACCCTTTCTGATTGTTCATCCTGGGAGTGTCCACAGAAAAATCTAGTCTCTGTATCACTAGTTATCTTGGGGAGTCATTTCAGGGCATATCTTATGCACTATGGACAGATGCCATACCCAGCAATCTCTACAACAAATATTTGAGAACTCCAGTCCACCAGCAACTGTGTGTGAGTCAGAATCAATGAAAGATGGAAATTCTTGTCTTCACTGTTTTTTTTTTTTTTCAAAGCAAAAGTAATCTTAGCGAGTGCATTACACTTTCTTTCTCCAACATAACCCCTGGGACTATCCTTCAGTAGTTGGCCTCAGTGTTCTATGGCACTAATATGAATTTCAGAGTGTCCTTGAAGTATATGTCTCTTCACTTTGACCTCCTGTACTTCAAGGTGCATAGAAATGGCTTTGACCTTTTGTGGCCATCTCTTCTTTGCACAAGATGAGTCCCTCACTCCTGACCCAGTAAGCACTACTTTAAAAAGCTTTCTATTCTACTTCATTCTCCCATGTGACAACCATTTTGCCTGCAACTGTCACAGAGAATATTTTGAAAGACTGGGTATGACCATAATATACCAATGTATGACTCTAACCATTTGAAATACCCCTCTTTCGAGAATATATAATAAAGTTAAATGACTTCACTTTCAGATTGGATGTCTTATCACTCAGGCATAAATTAGTTACCCCACTCGTGATTTAGATACCTCTCTTACTCATAAATGGAAATCATAGTAAAGAGGTTCATTGGATTTCTAGCTCCACAATTTCTCCTGAGTGTTCTAGGGCATAGCCACAGGCAGATCTCAGAAACCCTTTAAAAATATGAATTGAAAAAATCTTCATACATGTACCAGCGTTTAGGAAGGGAAAAGAATTCCATTTAACATCCTTCCACAGGTTTGAATTGGACTGGCTTACAACATCTTCCTAAAGAAACTGTATTAAAATTCAGTCAAAATATTCATTGATGTGACATGTCAGATACTTGGTGTACATCAGCAGCCTTAAGAATAAGCTCGGGACCCTTCTATCACCTTTGGTTTGATTGTGTGCTGAAAAATGTAGCCTTGCCCAAGACAATGTCATCTTTTCCTGTATAAAAACAAAATCAATGAGCTTTTGTTAGCTTGACAGTGGCCAGAGTCTGTAGTGTTTTGCACAAGGCATATGAATGGCTGTATACAGTCATTTTCTGAAGTGTGTCATATATGCAAGGAAATTTATCAGCTATAATTTTAATGACTAATGGGGTATTTATTTTAACAACCATGTCACTTATCATGTCACATACCCTGCAATAATGATTATAATAAATATAATAAATGCATTTTTTTTTTTACTCAGAACCATCAGCCACCTATAACACATCTCTCCTTTGGCTAGCTATTACTCTGCTCTTATTTAGCACATTGCTAAAATGTGTGAGTGCATTTTAAACTTCAGTCCACTGGTATTCATCTTGATAAGGCTGGCTTAGTTTTCAAATTATAGTTCTGTGTTCTCCATGAGAATTCTCTGAATGTTCTATCCTAGTGGTTTTGAATTCAGCTAGCAATTAAAAATCTCCAAGAGGGTTTTAATATGCACACACACACACACACACACACACACATTTTCTGCATGCAAAATATGCTATATTATTCTAAATGTATATCAAATATACAAGGGCAAATTTGCATTCATTTAAATATAAAAGTATTATATGTCTACATTTGTATATGCATAACACTATATAATACTTGGACACATATAGTTCTTATTTAATTGCCCTTGGATAAATGATCATTTTGTATAGGCATTTAGTGATTTTAATTTTATAGTGTGGCAGAAAATGTTATCACGTGATTTCTTTCCTCTAAGTAATATTTTTGTTGTGTTGAAAAAAGAGAGGGTTGGGGATAGCATATATCAATGATGTATAATCTGAAGTAGAGAATATATTCAGTGAAAAAGAACCCTCTCTCTCTCTTTGCTCTCATTTCCAGCCAACTACTTATCCTCTGTAAAGTGTTGTTAAGATAGTATCTTATATCTCCCTACAGAGATTTCATTCATATATGTTGATTTTTTGCAATGTTTTAGTTAGGGTTACTTTTCATATTATAAAATACCACTACAAAAGCAAGTTGGGAAAGAGAGAATGAATTTGGCTTCCATTTCCACAGCACTGTTTATCATCAAAAAAAGTCAGGACAGGAACTCAAATTGGGCAGGAACCTGGAGGAAGTAGCTTGGTGCACTGGATGAGTGGTACTTAATGGGTTGTTCAAACTGCTTTCCTTTAGAATCCAGGATGCCCAGACCCAAGGTGGTCCGATTAACAATGGGGTAGACTCTCCCATGTCAAACACTAATGCAATCCCCATCAAAATTCCAACTCAATTCTTCACAGACTTGGAAAGAGCAATTTGCAAATTCATCTGGAATAACAAAAAACCCAGGATAGCCCAAACTATTCTCAACAATAAAGGAACCTCTGGTGGAATCACCATCCCAGACCTTAAGCTGTACTACAAAGCAATTGTGATAAAAACTGCATGGTATTGGTACAGCAACAGGGAGGTAGATCAACGGAATAGAATTGAAGACCCAGAAATGAACCCACAAACCTATGGCCACTTGATCTTTGACAAAGGAGCTAAAACCATCCAGTGGAAAAAAGACAGTACTTTCAACAAATGGTGCTGGCTCAACTGGTGGTTAGCATATAGAAGAAGGTAAATTGATCCATTCTTATCTACTTGTACAAAGCTCAAGTCCAAGTGGATCAAGGACCTCCACATAAAACCAGATACACTGAAACTAATAAAAAAGAAAGTGGGGAAGAGCCTCAAGCACATGAGCACAGGGGAAATTTTCCTGAACAGAACACCAGTCAGTGGCTTATGCTCTAAAATCAAGAATCGACAAATGCGACCTCATAAAGTTCCAAAGCTTCTGTAAGGCAAAAGACACTGTCAATAAGACAAAACAGCATCCAACAGATTGGGGAAAGATCTTTACCAGTCCTATATTGGATAGAGGACTAATATTCAATATATACAAACAACTCAAGATGTTAGACTCCAGAGAATCAAACAACCCTATTAAAAATGGGGTACAGAGCTAAATAAAGAATTCTCAACTGACAAATTCCTAATGGCTGAGAAGCACCTAAAGAAATGTTCAATATCCTTAGTTATCAGGGAAATGCAAATCAAAACAACCCTAAGATTCCACCTCACAAGAGTCAGAATGGCTAGGATAAAAATCTCAGGTGACAGCAGATGCTGGTGAGGTTGTAAAGAAAGAGAAACAATCCTTCATTGCTGGTGGCATTGCAAGCTGGTACAACCACTCTGAAAATCAGTTAGGCGGTTCCTCCGGAAATTGGATATAGTACTACCAGAGGTCCCAGCTATACCACTCCTGGGCATATACCCAGAAGAAGCTCCATCATGCAATAAGGACACATGCTCCACTATGTTCTTAGCAGCCTTATTTATAATAGCCAGAAAGTGGAAACAACCCAGATGTCCCTCAACAGAGAAAAGAATATAGAAAATGTAGTACATCTACACAATGGAGTACTACTAAGCTATTAAAAACAATGAATTTATTAAATTCTTGGGGAAATGGATGGACCTAGAGAATATCATCCTGAGTGAGGTAACCCAATCACAAAATAACACACATAGTATGCATTCTCTGATAAGTGGATATTAGCCTAGAAGATCAGAATGCACAAAGTACAAACCACAAGCTGTAAGAAACTCAAGAAGAAGGAAGTCCAAAATGAGGACACTTTATTCCTTCTTAAAAGGGGGAACAAAATACCCATGGAAGGAGTTGTAGAGGCTAACTTTGTAGCAGAGACTAAAGGAAGGACAATTCAGAGATTGCTCCAACAGGGAATCCTACCCATATTCAGTCATCAAATCTAGACACTATTGTGGATGCCAACAAGTGCTGGATGACAGAAGCCTGATATAGCTGTTTCCTGAGAGGCTCTGACAGTACATGACTAATACAGAAGTAGAGGCTCACAGCCAACCATTGGACTGAGTACAGGCTCCCAAATGAAGGAGCTAGAGAAAGGACCCAAGGAGCTGAAGAGTTTGCAGCGCCTTAGCATGAACAACAATATGAACTAACTAGTACCCTCAGAGCTCCCAGGGACTAAACTCCAACCAAAGAGTACACATGGGGGAACTCATGGCTCTAGTAGCATGTGTATAGCAGAGGATGGCCAAGTTGGTCATCAAGGGGAGGAGAGGACCTTGGCCCTGTGAAGGTTCTATGCTCCAGTGTAGGGGAATGCCAGGGTCAGGAAGTGGGAGAGGGTGGAGAGTTGAGCAGGGGGAGGGGAGATGGAATAGGAGATTGTTTTAGTTTTGGGGTTTCTTTATTTTTATATTTTTCTTATTTTATCTTATTTTCTTTTTGCTTTTGGAGGGGAACATGGGAAAGGAGATATTGTAAATAAAGAAAACATCTAATAAAAGAAAAGAAAAAGAAAATGCCTTTCAAACATGCCTATATCCCAATCTAATGAAGGCATTTTCTCAATTCAGGATCCCTCTTCTCTAATGAATCTAGCATGTGTCAAGTTGGTATAAAGCAAGCCAAGCACACTCAGTAACTTCTGCTCCCTCAGCTCTTCACCAGCACATAACCAAGGAGACATGATACAAACTTATAGCGTGATTACTAATTTTAAATTATTATATTTGTTACAAAAAACAATTTTTAAATTTAAATATATTTGGATCACATTTCCTCTTCCCCAAGTCCTTCCAGATCCTTTTCCCCTGCCTACTCACCCAAATTTATATTGTTTCTCAAAATAAGAACAGGACAAAACCCAGTACAAAGTCCCATAAACCAAGTAAAGGAAACAAAACCACATACACATACACACTAAAATGTAACCATACAAAAATGCACAAAAACTAACCAACAAACAAACAAAAACAAAACAAAAACCTGTGAAATCTACTATATGTTAGTCAACCCTAGAATATGTAATCTGTCTTGTATGTGTGTGTGTGTATGTGTGTGTGTGTGTGTGTGTGTGTGTATACAAATAGTGTCACTCTATTGGAGAAGACTAATTTTACCCCTCCCAGCAGGTATAAATGACAAATCTGGTGTTAAGTTTTCATTTTTAAAAACATAACAAGACAAAAATATAGTAATATAAAACAAAAGTTGCCACATCAAAATTGGACAAGACAAACCCATAGAGAATCAGGGGACCATTTGTTTACATACTCAAGAGTCCCATAAAAATACTAAAGTGAATCATATATATATACAAGTACTTGGTACAGACCCATGCAGGCCCTGTGCATGCTCCTTCTTTCTCTATTAGAAAAGGGGGAAAATTCCATTTAAAATCCTTCTACAGGTTTGAATTGGACTGGCTTATAAAATCTTCCTAAAAGAACTATATTGAAATTCAGTCAAAGTTCATAGGAACTTTTATCATGTTGATTTAGAGGGTCTTAGTTTTTTGATATCCTCCGTCCCTTCTGGCTCTTACACTTTTGACTTCTTTTCTAAATGGTTCACTGAACTCTGAGGGAAGAGATTTTGTGGAGATATCCTATTTAGGGCTGAGTGTTCTATGTAGACATTACTCTTAAGCATATTGGATAACACATATTTGCAGCTTTCCATATAAAAACGTTTTTTCCCCTTCCTTTTGAGAATGTCATGATATTTCACTCTCTATGAAACAAGTGTATTAGTCATATTTTTCATGGCTATGGAAAGACACAGATGAAACAACTTAACAGCAGAAATGCTTTATTTTATCTTAGCCTTAGAGATTTCAGTCCATGGCCCGTGGGTCCACTGCTTTAAGGCCTGTGATTGGGGAGAGCATTGTGGCGATGGAGGAGTGAGGCTGCAGAGGCTTATTCAATGGTAGACAGCGAGAATAGACACTGAAAGGAAAGGCCAGTGTGTACCTCTCCATATCCCAGTCACCTATGTCTTTGGCCGAGTTCCAAATTCTGTGATTTCTGAAACCTCCTGAAATATTGCCAGAACCAGAGGACAAAGCCTTGAATACATGAGAGTTTGCAATGAGTCCTCATATAGAAGTCATAGTAAAAATAATCCTTGGAGCAATTCTTGTTTAAGTCTATGATTTATGTTAACGACAGCAACACATGTAAGAGAATAACCATAGAGTAAGATATTGGCATGGAGTTTGAGATTCATAATTTTGTGTATCTCTCATTTTGGTAGTTAATACTAGATTCACCTCTGGTAGATACTAGGTGTCTTGATATGCAGGAAAGTTTTTAATATCTTATAAACCCAGTCTATCGACAACATGATAATATCTGTCAGTCTCTGGTGATTATTAACAACCAGGTATTTTATATTACCATTGATTACCACAAAAATAATCAGTTTTATGGTTCTAAATACCTATCTCTTCACAAGGGTATTGTTGAAAACATTTTCATACAAGTAAAATTACTGACATTCTATCTTTTGTATACATTTTCTAAAACCAATTCATCCTCTGTATTCTATTCATTTGTTAACATTTAACTGGCTGGTTTGTTGGTGATTTTCTTTAATCATTCTTTTCTTTATACACTTATATAATGTGTTTTCCTCAGTGTAGACTTTATTCTTTTCAAAATATTTAAACTTGATTTAGTTGCTTGATTTTTTTAGACATAATAGAATTGATGTTTGTGCCTTTAAAATACTTAAATATCATAAGCAGCCTTTATTTATATTTTAATTTTCACACATAAAATATATATTATAATACTGTAATAAGGCTACTTGAACTTCATAAATAGTAATCATTAGTATTTTGTACTCTAGTACTTTTTTTAAATTATGTACAAAATGTCATCTGAATTTATTTTCTGTCAACATGCAACCAAAACAAGTAGATAAGTTTAAAACATAGGAGAACTATGAATAAAAGAGTGGTGGAAGGCAGACACAACATGATCTTAGGGCAAATGTTTCATAAATTGTTGGTAAATGCCATTTCATATAAAAGTTTATCACAAATTAGGCCATAAAGTATATGAGAAACAAGTATGTAAGGGACTGTAAACTTCTGGCATTTATATTACGTTTATAACATTATATCTTAGTCTATGTATGTGCATGCACACATACATACCCCTAGCTTATGAATCAAATGAAAATATTTCCTAACTCTGATAAAGGGAAAGGAAAAAAAAAACAAACTCTTTTTTTCATTACAGGAAAAAAACTATTCCACGTAAGTGATAGGTATTCCCTAAAATATATCTTAAACACTGAGCAAATTCCATTAATCTGTTCATTCACTATCTCTTTAAAATGCTGACAAGCATCAAACCAAATATGTGCATTTGTGTATCAGGGCCAGATGGGACCCAATGTGATCTGATTGAGACAAAAATGGATTTTTAAAATTATCTATGGCAATGAAATGCTTTCTGTTGATATCTCAGAGGGAAAAGGACAAGATATCCTTCAGATATTCTCTAAGATTTTATGGTTTTATTCATTGAATTTGAAAAGTATTGAACCCATGCAAATATCAAAAATATATTTCTTCTGGGGCTGGGAACATGGGTCAGTAGGGAAAGGTGCTTGCTGTCCAGCCTAAGGGCCTGAGCTGGATGCCTGGTGAT
Source organism: Mastomys coucha (assembly GCF_008632895.1). Taxonomy (NCBI): domain Eukaryota; kingdom Metazoa; phylum Chordata; class Mammalia; order Rodentia; family Muridae; genus Mastomys; species Mastomys coucha. The sequence continues at coordinate 34,265,825 of NW_022196911.1, read as the reverse complement.
TCATAGGACAGAAGAAGAAAACCAACTCCCAACAGATGTACTATAACATACAGATGGGCACTGTGGCATAGGTGGACATGCATACCCATGCACCACCACAAAGACGGCTAAATAGTAAATGCCCTAAATTTTAGAGAACAAAGTAAAACAGTAATATGTATGTTAGAAACTAACATAGTAACTGTAATATTTTAACTAAATGTAGAGAGAGATCCAGTTAGCAATGCCAATCCATTTTATCCTCCTCTTTTCTTCATCTATTCCTCTTTCTAATCCTTTATTTTTATTGGATATTTTATTTATTTACATTTCAAATATTATCCCCTTTTTTGGTTTCCCCTCCAAAAACCCCTTAGACCATCCTCCCTGCCCCCTGCTTCTATGAGGGTGTTTCCCCACCCACCCACCCATTCCTGTTTCCCTTCCTGGCAATTCCCCTACACTTGGGCATCAAACCTTCATAGGATCAAGGGCCTCTCCTCCCACTGATGTTCAACAAGACCATCCTCTGCTACATATGTGGCTAGAGCCATGGGTCACTCCATGTGTACCCTTTGGTCAGTGGTTTAGTCGGAGCTCGATGGGGGTTGCGGAACATCTAGTTGGTTGATATTATTCTTCCTCCTATGAGACTGCAAATCCCTTCAGCTCCTTCAGCCTTTTCTCTAACTCCTCCATTGTGGACTCTATGCTCAGTCCAATGGTTGGCTGTGTGCATCCACCTCTGTATTTGTCAGGCTCTGGCACAGCCTCTCAGGAGAGAGCTACATAAGGCTCCTGTCAGCAAGCACTTCTTGGCATCTACAATAGTGTCTGGGTTTGGTGTCTTTATATGGGATGGATTCCCAGGTAGGGCAGTCTCTAGATGGCCTTTCCTTCAGTCTCTGATCCACACTCTGTCTCTTTATTTCCTCCCTTGAATATTTTGTTCCCCCTTCTAAAAAGGACTGAAGCATCCACATTTTGGTCTTTTTCTTCTTGAGCTTCATGTGGTCTGTGAATTGTATCTTGTGTATTCCTAGCTTTGGGTTAATATCCGCTTATCAGTGTGTACATACCATGTGTAGTTTTTATGTGATTGGGTTACCTCACTCAGGATGTTATTTTCTTTTTTTTTCTTTTGTAAAATTAATTTATTTTTTACATTCCATTATTTATTTCTCCACCCTGATCCACCCTCCAACTATTCCACATCCCATACTTCCTCCACATACTCCTGTCTCCACATGGATGTCCCCACCCCACATCCCACCTGACCTCTAAACTCAACGGAGCCTTCAGTTTCTTGAGGGTTAGGTACATCATCTCTGAATGAACACATGTCCAGAAGTCCTCTAATATATGTGTTTTAAGGGCCTCATATCAGCTGGTGCATGCCGCCTGTTTGGAGGTCCAGTGTTTGAGAGATCTTGGAGGTCCAGATTAATTGAGACTGCAGGTCCTCCTACAGGATCACCCTTCTCCTCAGCTTTTATCAGCCTTCCTTAATTCAACAACATGTGTCAGCTGCTTCTATCCATTGGTTTGGGGCAAATATCTGCATCTGACTCTTTCAGCTGCTTTTTGGGTCTTTCAGAGGACAATCATGGCAGGTCCCTTTTTGCGATTGCTCCATAGCCTCAATAATAATGTCAGGCCTTGGGACCTCCCTTTGAGCTGGATCCCACTTTGGGCCTGTTGCTGGACCTTCTTTTCCTCAAGCTCCTCTCCATTTCTGTCCTTGTAATTCTTTCAAACAGGAACAGTTATGGGTCAGAGATGTGACTGTGGGATGGCAACCCCCTCACTCACTTGATGTCCTCTCATTCTGTTGGAGGTGGGCTCTATCAGTTCCCTCACCCTACTGTCAGGCATTTCATCTCAGATCCCTCCCTTTGAGTCCTAAGAGTCTCTCACCTCCAAGATCTCTGGTGTATTCTGGAGAGTCCCCCAAATCTCCCAAGTTTGCCTGTTTCCATTCTTTCTGCTGGCCCTCAGGGCTTCAGTCCTTTTCCTCACACAATACCAGATTGGGTTTGCCTCTCCCACCCCCATCCACTTTTCCTCCTAGGTCCCTCCCTCCCTCCCCACTTGTAATTGATTTCTTCCCTCTCCCAAGTGGGATAGAGGTGTCCTTACTTGGACACTTCAGCTTGTTGACCTTTTGGAGTACTGTGAACTGTATCTTGGGTATTCTGTACATTTTTGGGGTGGGGGCTAATATTAGTGAGTATATACCATGCCAGTCCTTTTGGGTCTGAGTTACCTCACTCAGGATGATATTTTCTAGTTCTATCCATTAGCCTGAAAAACTCAGGATATCCTTGTTCTTAATAGCTGAGTAGTATTCCATTGTGTAAATGAACCACATTTTCTGTATCCATTCTTCTGTAGTGGGACATCTAGGTTATTTCCAGCTTCTGCCTATCACAAATAAGGCCACTATGAACATAGTGGAACATGTGCCCCTCTGGTATTTTGGGGCATCTTTTGGGTATATTCTCAAGAGTAGTATAGGTGGGTGGGATATTTTCTAATTCCAACCATTTGCCAAAGAATTTCAAGAATTCATTGTTTTTAATAGCTGAGTAGTGCTCCATTGTTTAAATGTACCACATTTTCTGTATCGATTCCTCTGTTGAGGGACATCTGGGTTGTTTCCAGAATCTAGCTATTATAAATAAGACTGCTATGAGTAGACCTTGGGCACATGCTCCACAGCCAGTCCCGCAACACCCAGAGGAAGCTCCACTCCCATGCGCTCTGGCACACCCAAGATCAGAGGTGAGCAGGAACCAAGGTCTGTCCCAACACTGCGAGTAACTGGGACCAGCAGGACTAGGCACACAGGAACTCAGCAAGCCCAGTGACTTGGGTTCCTTCCAGTCTGTCTGGGCTGGGGTCCAGAGCAGACCTTGGGCACAAGCTCTGCAGCCAGTCCCACAACACACAGAGAAAGCCACACTCCCAGGTGATCTAACAAGCTCAGGATCCCAGGATCCCAGAATCACAGGATCACAGAGACAGCTTGACTCTGAGGAGTTCTGACACAACCAGGATCACAGGAAGAACAGGCTCCAGTCAGATTTAGCAAAGGCAGGTAGCACAGAGTTAACCAGATGGTGGGGGGCAAGCGTAAGAAAATAAACAACACAAACCAAGGCCACTTGCCATCATCAGAGCCCAATTCTCCCACCATAGCAAGTCCTGGAAAACACCATCACACCGGAAAAGCAAGATTCAGATTTAAAATCACTTATCATGATGATGATACAGGACTTTAAGAAAGACATAAATAAGCCGGGCAGTGGTGGCGCACGCCTTTAATCCTAGCACTTGGGAAGCAGAGACAGGTGGATTTCTGAGTTCGATGCCAGCCTGGTCTACAGAGTGAGTTCCAGGATAGCCAGG
>NW_022196911.1:34260980-34261399 GCF_008632895.1 Mastomys coucha | reverse complement strand
ACTCTCAATTACCATAGATGGAGAAAACAAGATATTCCATGACAAAACAAAATTTACACAGTATCCAGCCCTACAAAGGATAATAGATGGAAAATATCAATGTAAGGAGCAAAACTACACCTTAGAAGAAGCAAGAAGGTAACCTTTCAACAAATGCACACTAACCTAATTCTACCTCTTACAACAAAAACAATAGGAAGTGACAATTACTTTTTCTTAATAGGAAAATTAATATTACCAACATATCCTAATCAATTGAAATCCAAAAATATGAGGAATTAGAAATTTGTTGATTGCCATCCAATTGTCTCTCTAATTTGATAATTGGAGAAATAGGTCCAATATTGTACAATCTATATACACTTTAAGCTTGTTTGTTTGTGACTGTGTCTGGCTGTCTACAACATAAGGGTCTTGAG
>NW_022196911.1:34254123-34260486 GCF_008632895.1 Mastomys coucha | reverse complement strand
AAACAACTTTTATAATACTTATTTTTATTGTTATAATATTTTATAAATTTTAAGGAGTATGACAAAAACATTTTATTTCATGTAATAAAATAAATATTAGTGGTTTTCACCCTATTAAAAAAAAGACAGCTATGAATATAGTGAAGTATGTGTCCTTGTTATATGTCAGAGCATCTTTTGGGTATATGCCCAGGAGTGATATAGCTGGGTCCTCAGGTAGATTCCTCCTGTCTATCTACCCTATATATCTCTTGATACTGTTTTGATGTTTTTTCAACTCAGTCCCTTTCTGATGAATTTAATCTGAACAACTGTGTAATGTATTCATCAGGTCTAGTTTTTAAGTGAAAGGTCCTCTTCTCTGGAGCTTTGATCTCTAATTTTTCTTAAAATTACAGTTTTTAATTTTTTACCTTTTTATAAATGTGAAGTTATTTAGAACTTATGTAAAGTTACCAAAATATTTTAATAAAATTATCTTCTTTTATATAGGTATTATAATTCTTAATTTCTATTACAATTTTCGGCTCATTTTCTAATGATTTTATGTTCCAACATATCTGCCTCAGTAACTTTTACTATTCCATGTGTATTCTTTCTTTTGTAGAAATAGCTCTTGCCCTCGAATGTACAATATAATCACCTAGGGGACTTTAACAACTGAAGTCTCGGGATACTAGTCATGAGTTGTTTATATAACGAGTCTGAGGCATGTTTGACTTATGATTTTTCTAAGCAGTTTCTCTTCTATTCATTAGTGATATGAATCACCATTGTTTACAAAGACTGGGCATCTTGTTCAGAGGAATAATGTTAACTAGTCATATGTATGCATGGGGAATTTTAGAAGATAATTTGGTCATACTTGATTTTTGGTCTGAATGAAGGGGACAAAGATGAACTGTCAGAAAATAAACCTCGCAGGAAAGGCAGAACCACTGCTATCATTCTGTATTTCTTTCCATTGTTATGCCATCCTTGGCATCCCATGAGAAGTTTGTATCTGAATCTTAGAAACAAGTATAAGAGCTCACTTCTCCCTCTGATGAATTTAGGACAAATAGTGAGGATGTGCAATTTCCTTGCCATTGCCACAAGAATACTACATCAAAATCTGTCAGGGCCTTTAGACTTTAACTTCGTGGACAAGGTTAACGTCTGTAGTAGATGTTACTGCAGATAGCTCTGGTAAGGCACGATTAATGATTTTCTACTACTGACAGTATAATTCACAAGCCTTTCTCAACAGAGAGTTTTCAAACCCAGTAGTTCATGAGAATCCTTAAAACTCCTAAATTCTGTTTTCAAAATTTCAGGATGGCAAAATCCAGGTCCCATTTATAACATTTGTATTTCCGACAAGTCCTTCCATGAAACAGGCTTTTTTATTTTCACTGGCCTAGAGACCTTACTTTGAGAAAATCATTGATCTGAATTCATCTTTCAATCTAGACTCCAATTATCCCCACACAGCCTATAAGCCTTTACTTTTTTCTTAATATATCTCTTCTTAAGCAAACATTTTCATAATTATATCTTTTGCTATGATTAAATACATATCAAAGGCAGTGAATGGAGAGCTCATTTATTTGGACTCATAATTCCTGGATATATTCCATTGTGATGGAAAACTCTTAACAGCAGGAACTTGAGCTAGCAGCTGATCATACTGCATGCAGAATCATGGAACAGAAAGCAATTTTCCATTTCAAGTAATTTACTTCCTTTTATGAATTCTGTGACACACTCAATGGGCACATATTTAAAGTATGACTTTTGTCCTCAATTAATCTAGTCTATATATTTCTACAGACAAGTCCAAAGGTTTGTTTCCTTGGTGGGTCTTCATTCTATGAACTTGCCAATCAATATTAGCCGTCACAAGTCTATCCCTTGTTAACTTAACATTCAAATATATAGATTTCAAATGATAACCCTCTACTCTTTGGTCTTATTTGCTCATGGCCATCTCGAGATACAAATACGTTCAGGCAACCTTCAAAAGTACCCTTAGTCTTTAACAATTTCTACACAGTTCACAAATGAATTTAAGGACAGTGTCACTGCTGAGGGGCTCAGACAATCTTATAATTGTGAGGCCCGTTTAATAAATAGCATTTAAAATGATAATAAATTTCCAACACACAAAGGCACTAAAATTTAGAAAAAAGGAGGGGAACATATTGAAAAAATGAAAGGGGCAAAGAAGGCTTCAGATCCATGTTGAACATGTGATACTCATAATGCAACCACCTAGACTCCCAACTGCCTGAGTAACTCTACATTTCAAATTCTGCCACCTGCTTCACCTGCACACACTCTCTTATACTAGCTATGATCCTTACATCCCCTACCTTCAACTCTTCTAGATGGAAGACCTGTGATTTCAGCATCTCCAAAATCAGGGGAGTTAAGATTGCAGCTCAGGTCAGGGATATTGAGCATAACACACTTTTGCAGGCCTTGGTAGCTCTCTGGAAACAGTATAAGATCCTTTATCACCTTATCCTGCAGTTTTCTACCTACACAGTGAGTGCCACATGTATGATACTGCCATTTCTGCTGCCTGCTCTTGATGAAGGCTCCACCCCTTGAAACACAGTTCTTCTGCCTTTGTGTGCTGACTCTCAGAAAACTCTCTCCTAGATGCCTGTTTTTGAAAGGAATATTCCTGTACCGGCATTCTTGGGTTAGAATCCCTTCTTTCTAATGTATCTGAGCTTTCAGAACATAGAGTCAGAGATGTGTGGACTCTTGTCCTCAGAGCATGTCCTCTTGCCTTAATTCAAAGCCTTAGGTTTCTCTCATACTGATATTAATCACATAAACAACTACATATAGCCCCTTGTCTGTACTCTCTTCTTCCACAAGTTTAAATTTGTTCCCACAATTTTTCTCACTGAAATTAATATTTACCATATTTTACTGTTTCCCTTTTGCCTTTGTTCATTGTGGATCTAGATCAGAGCAGTAACAAATAATTAGTGATACCCCTAGATGCAATACTACCTTGAAATATTCTCTGCCAAATAAAATACCACATTATTTTTAAATTCAACTTCACTGCAGTTGTCAGGACATAGGTAGAATGCAGATAGGTTCTTTGCCAGACCTTAGTCAGATTGACATCAATGGCTGTTTTACAATACAATCTGCATTCCATCTGAAGACTCACCATATTAGCCTGCATAGTCCATGTATCACTATGCATTTTGTCCTTCCAAATTCCAACCAGAAAAGTCCATTAATCAATGCTAGAAACACCCCATGCTTTTTTAAGATGATGTTGCAGTCTTCCACATTTCTAGCTCCAAAGCATATTTAAAGATCTATACACCATCTAGTCAGTTCTGTATTGCATATTTTTCTCAGTGCTGTGGTCAAACACCTGAAGGAAGGATTCCCTTTGGCTTATTAGTTGGAGGGTGTAAGCAATCATGGTAGAAGAGTGAGTCATGATGGTAGGAGGTTGTAAAAGAGAGCTGGTTGTCTAGAAAGAGCAATCTGAGGGAGATGTATACTTATTCTCAGCCAAGCTTCTATATATGTAGAAGATGAAAAGATACAGCTCACATCTAGGATGCATCTTCCCACATCAGTTAACATAATCTAGATAATCTCCCACAGTCATGCCTAGAGGTTTGTTTCTATGGTCATTTTCTATCATTCTCTGTTGCCAAAATTAACTACTGTGCCACTTGCCGTAACTTAAATGCCAATATTCTGAATGGAAAATCTGAATACGACCAAGTCTTTTCTCAGACAATGTTGTTTCCCAAAATTATTCTTCAATACCATAACCTTGAAAAGAGGATTTTTTTATACTTAAGGTTCAGCAACTTGAAAGCGACAAGAATCAAACATGAATTTAAAGAGCAAAAGAGCTTTATTCTTTTCTGGCCTACAGTTTCTCTCAAAATGTTTGATTATTGGAGTGGGAATTTTTCAAATTCCTACATTTACTCCTTATATTTGCCTTTTAAATTATATTAAAAAATTATGACTGCATGTCTTAGTTGGGGAGGAGAATGCATAAGATGAACGCTTGAATATTAATTGTTCATCTCCAACTTAAGGGTAATAATAACGCCACACTCTTAAAATACTTACCAGAATCACTGCTAATGAGTGATTACTGAAAGCACATAAGTAGCATAATTGTGTAGCTTGAAATGGTGAAGGAGTAGTGTTTAATGATTTTATTTACCTCTATCATCTGCCATCTGTCTTCCATTATGGAACCTCTGTGATGAGTGCTAGACAGGTTTCAGCTAGGATTGGACACTTTTCAATAGGTGAAGGCCTGAGGTGTACATAGATGGACAAATGTATATAAATATAACACACATCCCTGGATGTAGTATTAGTGGTAATAATAATGATAATAATAATAATAATAATAATAATAATATCAACACTTTGAAATATCAATAAAGGCACTATCGCTTACAAATACTCTCCTGCACTTCCTTCCTTTTTGTAGTTTAGCAGTCAAAATACATCCAAGTAGACATTGCACTACTGTAAAGGTCCCGTATTTGAATCAGTTCAACTTTTGCTTATTCAAAAATTACTTAACAGCCTCTACTTCACTTAATCATGGGTAAATAGTAGAGATCATGAAACAGACTCCTTTTAATAAATCCTGCATGCCAGTGTAGTGAATAGAGGAACAATAAACCAGTGAAGAAAAACATTGTGGAATGGTCTCTTAGTGAATGAAATTGGGTGGTATAAAAAGATGGGATAGGGAAGGATATTCAGAGAAGACTCCTAAGTGATAGTATGTGTGCTAAGACAGACAGGACAAGAAAGCTCCAGAGGCAACATCACTGGTTTATCAGGGCAAAAATATGTTTAGATGTCATGAAATGAAGTATGTGATGATGTTAAATGTTATTGTAGTTAATTAAATATTCTACTCATACATATATAGGTAATAAATATATATATATATATTTATATAATAATGTATTTTATAGTTATTATAGATTTCTCTTCTTTAGTTCTGGTACTTTCAAAGTAGCACTGATACCACTTATATTGCTGAATACCCTATATATGAATGGAGGGCATACATAGTAATGTATCACTAGTGTCCAATAAGTATTAGTTGGATACAGCTGGTTAAAGCGATGTTCAGTTATTTTAAATGTTTTCTTTTTTGTCATTTCATTCATGTGTTCCCATCAGTGACTGAAAGAAGGTTCTGTGAAATTACAAGCTATGTTGGACCAGATTTTATTTTGACTTTCCAGAATATTTACTTCATATGTTGGGAAGTTCTCTTCTTAGATTTTTTCCATTTATTATTTATTTATTTATTCATTTATTTATTTATTTATTTCATATCTCAATTGTAGCCCCCTTGCTGCCAGTTCTCTCTCACATAATCCTTCATTTCCCCTCCCTTTCCCCTCTGATTAAAACTATGTTTATTGCATTTCTTTAGTGAATTGAATATTACATTATTTAATGTACATTTACTATTCTTTACAATGTCCCAGTTTTGAAGTCTTCTTCGCTTTCCTGGACATTAATATACTTAGACAATAATGACCATTAACTAATGGTTGTGTATCATAGAATTTTGCCATTTATTTTATTCATTCATTCATTCATCCATCCATTCATTTAGGCAGCTTTATGTAATGTAGCAGTACTCTATGTAGATATATGGTGGTATTTTTTAAAATCCCTTCTAGCACTTCCTTTCATGTGAATACACAGACATATGTCTATGCATGCCACATGCAGAGAATTTGTCTTAAAAGTTACACTTTAACAGTTTTATTCCTAGGTTAAAGAACCAAATAAAGTAATAACATATATTTAATCAGGTGTTTTCCATTTTCTGTGGAGAACCTTTTTCAGCTGCGTCCTGAGAACGAGTAAACAAGCCCTCATTTGGCTAAGCTTGCTGCCATTGGTTGCTTCTGCATCTGGTGACCTATCTGCTTTTGCTACGTAGCCCATTGGGATTGGCTAAGCTTGGGAGTACTCAACAGCCAAGGGTGGGCCAGAAGGCGGAGGTTAAGTAAGGGCTCAAGAGAGGCAGGAGCTGAAGAAGCCAGAAGTAGGAGAAGCAGGCAGGAGGAGCAGGAGGGAGAAGCAGGAGAGAGAAACATTGTTATAAGGTTCCTGAAATAAACTGCAAAAGAAAGAGCTCGGGTTGCATCTTTCTTGCTGAGCAAGGCAGACATGACAGTTGGAGGCCCATACAGGGGAAAAACCTCTTGAAAGTAAAAGAAAAGTAACAATTTTCATTATATTTTTTTCTTTATTTCTCTTGTAGTCTTCTTTTTTTTAGATATTTTCTTTATTTACATGTAAATTTCTCCATTCCCAGTTTCCCCTCCAAAA
>NW_022196911.1:34234962-34252310 GCF_008632895.1 Mastomys coucha | reverse complement strand
GCCCCTTAGGACGAACAACAATATGAACTAAGTAGTACCCTCAGAGCTCCCAGGGTCTTAACCACCAATCTTGTATTCTTCTTATTTGTGCCTAGTTTAGTTTCACCAAAGCTTCCCAGTGGATACAGAATTCTGGATTTGTGTCTTCTTCTAGCATCAACTGAATATTCTGTGCAGTTCTTCTTAGCTAACATGATTCCTCAAGCCAACAATCAGTATTGCCCATTTTAAATGCATCCTTAACTGATTGGTATGGAGTTTGAGAACTCATTCAGGCTGGAATTTTCTCTAATTCCCTCCTGCTTTTCTCAAGATAAGGATATTTTCCCGGGTTTTTCTTCAGGTCTATATCCTTTGTCATATACTCTGTTTTCCATCCTCTTAGTTCACCTTTTCAATGTTGTTTGTCAGGTTTCTGAGGTTCCATTCATTTATTCTCATCATACCTCTCACTACTGTCTTTAAAATAGTTCACATCTCCTGATTTGCCTTCAGCTTATCTTCCTACATTTTGAAAATCTGCATTTTCTTATTTAGACACTTACTCAATTGTCACTTTTAGTTGTCACATTATTCATTTCATGATTTGTCTTTGACATGTTGTATCTCTTGATTGATGCATTTATTTTCCACTTATTGAGTATTTTTCACTTCTCCCTTAGAACATGGTTATAATATTGATATATTTATCTGAGATTATAACATTTCTATTATATTTTCACACATTTTTTGCATTCAAAAGGTATTCTCTTTTCTCTTGTTCTCCACAAGTGAAATATTTTTGTTATATTCTGAGCATCATGAACATCATATATGTTACTTCAATACTTGGTTATCTCATAAGATGTAGACTAACTTTATTCTTGCTAAAGTTTGCACCTGGAAGGACCCTGCTACATGACTTTTACTGAGGAAACATGGACAAGAATCTAGTTACTTCAGAGAGGGCACTGATGACATACAAGAAAAAGCAATTTTGCTCAAGTGTAGCTTAGTATACCAGTGATTTATTGGGGTTACATATTGAGGTATCAATTAAGGGTTACTTACAGGAGTATCAATGAGGTTTGGGTGACCCAAATACAGATTTGTCTCTTAAGAAGCCACTCCAACATGAGTCTGCATGCCTTGTAGATAGTGTGGCATTTGGAGACTACCACAACCCTTTTTCGTTAGAAATTCTTTTCTGTGTTTTTAACCTTGGAGAACAGTCTTGTGGTATTTAGGAAATTCATTCAGGGATGCTTCAGTTTGGAGCAGAGATGTACACAACATCCCAATGATCCATGCATTATTGTGTGAAATGGATCTTGATGTTATGGAAAGGGCTATAAAACTCCAGTCCTTTCTCCTGTCTTTTTATTTTTCATCCAATGATGAGCTGAATTATTTTTTGCTGGTGCATGCTACTGTCATAGTGTGCTAGCATAGGACAATTGTCATAGACCTAACTAATCATAAGCTAAGACTTCTAAAACAACAAGTTTTGATGGGCCTTTTCTCTTTATGAATTAATTATTTCTGGGATTTGTAACTGTAATAGAAAACTGACTAATATCATTCTTATTATGTTTAGGCTCATAGAAAGACATTTTACCTGTTCATTATAAAGTTTTTGCAATGCCAGTGCACTTCTTTGGAGGAGTGTTTGCTGTTTGGATTAGTGTATCATATTATTCCTAGGTCTTCCACCCATATGTTGTGGTTTTGGTGTAAATGAATTTTAATAGTGTGATGACATCTTGCAGTTAAGGTGTTACATGTTTAGCTCAGAGGTTATCACACAAGCACATACATTTCCAAATGGGATTGATTTCCCTCTAGAAGGTTCTCTTCTCTTTATAATCTCCCTGCTTATGGAAGAACACAGATTTTAATTTGCTTATTCTGTGTACTTCACCAAACAACTCTAAACTTGAGTTACAAAGTAAGGGCATAGTAGGAAGTAGTATTTTCTTGTGATAACAAGACTTTGTTCCCTAAAACTGCAGAGTCCCAAGAATTGTTCTGACACAACTGCTGCTGTTTCGGCTGTAGAATCTCCTGAAACTAAAATGTGGGAGACCCTGGTAAAGAGAAAAAACAACAGGCAGGAAAACCTTGTCCACTCCCGTTATGAATTCTCCTTCTGCTGAAACTCCCATAGTTGTTTATGTCTCATCTCATATGCAGTTTTATGCTACCTTTCCATTTAAGTCAACAACAAAGAAGAAAGGAAAGTCATAAATCGACCACCAATCTTTGTTAGTTATAATTTCAGCCTTGTTTCCCAGCCTATCTAATACCATATATTGTTTAGAGTTCATGATCAGGTCAAGACTTCTTGTGAAAACAGTCTAAGAATGGGGCTGTCTCCTGTCTTTGACCCAGTTATTCTCCACCTTTTCTCTGATAATTGACAGACGGCACATAGAAAACAAGGAGATTTTCATTTGTTATATGAATTTACTCAACTCCATGAACTTTGGTGGCAAGATGCCAACCAAGAGCTATTTCTGTTCTCTGTCAACAGTGGGCTTCTGGAAACTAAGCTGAGAAGTTTCAGGCTCCTGGAAATGCCTGAGTATTAAGAAAGAAATAAGTTACAACATCAACTTCTGAATTTTTCTGAAAAATTCTGAAAGATTTGCATACCAATCATGAGCAATCCTCTGCAGAACAAGTGTGCACATCATCATCTGGAGTGACAGGATCAGGTCTGTTGTCTCTGGATCATTTTGACAACTGGAGATTTGGCATTTTAGTAACTGTGGCAGGAATGAATCCATTTATCTCTTTGACTGTCCATTACATCTCAAAAGCTGGTTGAGTGATCTCCATGCTAGAGCAGAAATCCAAGGTAAAGGATGAATCAGCCTCTGGATAGTATAGTGTAGAAGCTTCAAGTATGAGAAAGCTTCCTTCTTTGGTGAACTCTGCCTTAGCCTAGGACGGAAAATAGAAAGTGTTCTATTATCCTGTGGCAGAAAGGATATTAGAGTCTGAAACCCACAAAATTGACACCTAGTGGGCCTTGATTGCTTGCATCTCTAATCACATCCAAACAACCAAGTAAATGCATAACAGGCTTTTCTGGACCCACCTGTGGTTAAAAAATGATAAATAGACCCTATTGAGAAAAAAATGAAAAAATAAGTGCCTAAGGTCTTCTTAGACTGAGGTACCTCCCATCAGGCTCATGTATTTTAATAATATTATCCTAGTGCATGGCCCACAATGTGGCCACTTCTTTTCCTCTCTCTCTCATTATTGTTACCAGTGTCCTGCTGGTGAGCCTCACTACCCTACCTTTAGTTGTACTTAATAGAAGACACTGCCACACTAGAGCTCTTTATATATTTACAAAAAAAAAAAAAATTAAAGGAATGACCTGGAAACAATTAGGAATGCTTACTGGAAGATGTAGCGAAATTGGTTCTGAAAGATAGAATCTCCATTTTAAGAACTCTGGAATCTATTGTAATAAGAAAATCATTAAAGTTTTTATTAGATATTTTATTTACATTTCAAATGATATCTCCTCTCCTGGTTACTCCTCCCCCCCCCAAAAAAAAACCATTCCCTCCTCCCTCCCCCTTCTCAACAACGCAGCCTCTCCTGTTCCTGGCCCTGGCATTCCCATACACTGGGGCATAGAGCCTTCACAGGACCAAGGGACTCTCCACTCATTGATGACTGACTAGGCCATCTTCTGTAACATATGCAGCTGGAGCCATGAGTCCCATCATGTATATGCTTTGGTTGGTGGTTTAGTCACTGGGAGCTCTAAGGGTACTGGTTAGGTCATATTGATGTTCCTCCTGTGGGGCTGAAACATCTTCAGGTCTGTGGATCATTTCTCTAGCTCCTTCATTTTGGGACCCTGTGTTCAGTCCACTGGATGGCTGTGAGCCCCCACTTCTGCATTAGTTGGGCACTGGCAGAGCCTCTCAGGAGCCAGCTATATCAGGCTCCTGTCAGCCAGCATTGCTCGCATTCAAAATAGTGTCTGGATTTGGTGATTATATATAGGAAGGATTCCCAGGTAGAACAGTCACTGGATTGTCCTTTCAGTCTCTGCTCCATACTTTGCCTCAGCAACTCCTTCAATGGGCATTTTGTTCCCACTTCTAACAAGGATCAAAGTATTCACACTTTGGTCTTCCTTCTTACGTTTCTTGTGGTTTATGCATTATATCTTGGATATGCCAAGCTTCAAGGATAATATCCATTTATCAGTGAGTGTTCTTTTCCACTTAAAATGTGTGTTCTTTTGTGATTGCGTTACCCCACTCAGGATGATATCCTCCAGATCCATCCATTTCCCTTAGAATTTATAAATTCATTGTTTTCAGTAACTGAATAGTACTCCATTGTGTAAATGTACCACATTTTCTGTATCCATTCATCTGTTGAGGGGCATCTGGGTTGTTTCCAAGCTTCTGGCTATTAATCTTCTGGGTATATGCCCAGGAGTGGTATAGCTGAGACCTCTGGTAGTACTAAGTCCAATTTCTTGAGGAACCGCCAGAGTGGTTGTACCAGCTTGCAATCCAACCAGCAATGAAAGAATATTCCTCTTTCTCCACAACTTCACCAAGATTTACTGTCACCTGAGTTTTTGATCTTAGACATTCTGACTGTTGTGAGATGGAATCTCAGGTTTGTTTTGATTTTCATTTCCCTGATGACTAAAGATGTTGAAAATTTCTTTAGGTGCTTCTCAGCCATTCCTTAGTTGAGAATTCTTTGTTTAGCTGTGTACCCCATTTTTAATAGGGTTAATTGGTTCTCTGGAGTCTAACTTCTTGAGTTCTTTGTATATATTGGATATTAGCCCTCTATTGAATATTAGATTGGTAAAGATCTTTTCCCAATCTGTTGGTTGCCATTCTGTCCTAGTGACAGTGTCCTTTGCCTTACAGAAGCTTTGCAATTTTATGAGGTCCCACTTGTCAATTCTAGATCTTAGGTCAAAAGTTATTGGTGTTCTGTACAGGAAGTTTTCCCTTGTGCCCATGTGCTTGTGGCGCTCTCCTACTTTCTTTTCTATTAGTTTCAGTGTATCTGGTTTTATGTGGAGGTTCTTGATCCAGTTGGACTTTGAGCTTTGTACAGGGAACTAGGAATGGATTGATTTGCATTCTTATACATGCTAAACATCAGTTGAGCCATCACCATTTGTTGAAAATGCTGTATTTTTTTCACTGGATGGTTTTAGCTCCTTTATCAAAGATCAAGTTACGATAGTGTGTGTTCATTTCTGGGTCTTCAATTCTATTCCATTGATCTACCTGCCTGTCACTGTACCAATACCATGCAGTATTTATCACAATTGCTCTATAGTACAGCTTAAGGTCAAGTACAATATTGAATAGGTAGGGAGAGAGTAGGCAGCCTTATTTAGTCCCTGATTTTAGTGGGATTGTTTCTCTCCATTTACTTTGATTTTGGCTACTGGTTTGTTGTGTATTGTTTTTACTATGTTTAGGTATGGGCCTTGAATTCCTGATCTTTCCAAGACTTTTATTATGAAGGGGTGTTGGATTTTGTCAAATGCTTTCTCAGCATCCAAAGAGATGATCATTTGTGTTTTTTTTCTTTGAGTTTGTTTATGTAGTGTATTATGTTTATGGATTTCTATATATTGAACCATTCCTGCATCCTTGGGATGAAGCCTACTTGATCATGATGGGTGATCTTTTTGATGTATTCTTGGATTAGGTTTGCAAGAATTTTATTAAATATTTTTGCATGGATGTTCATAAGGGAAATTGGTCTGAAGTTTTCTTTCTTTGTTAGTTCTTTGTATGGTCTAGGTATCAGAGTAATTATGGCTTCATAGAACAAATTGGGTAGAGTACCTTTTGTTTCAATTTTGTGGAATAGTTTGAGGAGAATTGATATTAGGTCTTCTTCGAAGGTCTGATAAAATTCTGCACTAAACCCATCTGGTCCTGGGCTCCTTTAAGGTTGGGAGACTATTAATGACTGTTTCTAGTCTGTTAGGTGATATGGAACTGTTTATATCATTTATCTTGTCTTGATTTAACTTTGGTACCTGGTATCTGTCTAGAAAATTGTCTATTTCATCCAGGTTTTCCAGTTTTGTTGAGTATAGGCTTTTGTAGTAGGATCTCATGATTTTTTTTCATTTTCTCAGTTTCTGTTGTTATTTCTCCCTTCTCATTTCTGATTTTATTAATTAGGATACACTCTCTATGCCCTATAGTTGGTCTGACTAAGGGTTTGTTTATTTTGTTGATTTCCTCAAAGAACCAGCTCTTGGTTTAGTTGATTCTTTGTATAGTTCTTTTTGTTTCCACTTATTTGATTTCAGCTCTGATTTTGTTTATTTCCTGCCTTCTACTCCTCTTGGGTGAATTTGTTTCTTTTTGTTCTAGAGCTTTCAGATGTGATGTCAAACTGCTAGTGTATGCTCTCTCCAGTTTCTCTTTGGAGGCACTCAGAGCTATGAGTTTTCCTCTTGGACTGCTTTCATTGTGTCCCATATGATTGGGCATGTTGTGGCTTCATTTTCATAAAACTCTAAAAGTCTTTAATTTGTTTCTTTATTTCTTCCTTTACCAAGTTATTATTGAATAGAGTGTTGTTCAGCTTCCACATGAATGTGGGCTTTCTATTGTTTACGTTGTTATTGAGGAACAGCCTGATGGAAAACGGTCAAATAACATATAAAGGCAGTCCTATCAGAATTACACCAGATTTCTTGCCAGAGACTATGAAAGCCAGAAGATCCTGGGCTGATGTCATACACACCCTAAGAGAACACAAATGCCAGCCCAGGCTATTATACCCAGCAAAACTCTCAATTACCATAGATGGAGAAACTAAGATATTCTATGAAAAAACAAATTTATACAATATATTTCCACAAATCCAGCCCTTCAAAGGATAATACATGGAAAACTCCAACACAAAGAGGAAAACTACATCCTAGAAAAGGCAAGAAAGAAATCTTCCAACAAAACTAAAAGAAGATAGCCACATGAACAGAATTCTAACTCTAAAAACAAAACTAACAGGAAGCAACAATTACTATTCCTTAATATCTGTTAATATCAATGGACTCAATTCCCTAATAAAAAGACAGGAACAATTCTGGGCCAAAACTTTTAAAGGTACGTGGGCAGCCCTGTCCTTCCACTGGGGGTCCTGTCTATCTATGGGAAGAGGTCTCTTCAGGTTCTATCTCCCCATTGTTGGGCATTTCTTCTAAGGTCATGTCCCATTGAGTCCTAGGAGCCTCTCAAATCCCAGGTCTCTGGGACTTTCTAAAGGGTCCTCCACCTCCACTGCCACCCCTACCCCTAAGATTCATCCCTTGCACCAGCATATTTCCATTCATCCTCTCCTGCTTAACCCTATATGTGATCCTGCCCCACTTTTGCTCTCCCCTTCACTTCTTGAACACAGGTACCTCCTTCCTTCTCCCTCCAGTGATCATTTTGTTCTCCCTTCTAAGTGAGAATCTCAGACTTTTCTTATTAAACTTCATATGGTCTGTGAGCTGTATCATGAATATTCTGTAGTTTTTGGTTAATATCTGCTTATAAGCAAGTATCCTTTTGAATCTGGGTTATCTCGCTCAGGGTGATATTTTCTAGTTCCATCCATTTGCAAAATTCATAATGTTCTTATTTTAATAGTTAAATAGTATTCAACTGTGATAATGAGCCACATTTTCTGTATCCATTCATCAGTTGAGGGAAATCTGGGTTGTTTTAAGTTTTTGTCTATTATGAATGAGCTATGAACTTAGCGGCTCATATGTCCTTATAGGATGGTACAACATCTTTTGGGTATTTGTCCAGGTCTTCAGGTAGTACTATTTCCAGTTTTCTGGGGAAATAACAGATTGATTTGCAGAGTCATTGTAGCAGTTTGTAATCCCATCAGCAATGGAGGAGTGTTCCTCTTTTTCTACATTCTTGCAAACATGTGCTGTCACCTGAGGTTTTGCTTAGCCATTCTGATTGGTGTAAAGTGGAACCTCAGGGTCCTTTAAATGTACATTAAATGCATCCTGATGACTAAGGATGTTGAACATTTCTTTGATGGCTTCTCAGTATTACTGTATGATCACACTGAAAATTAATTGAGAAATTTTATGATACTTATTTGTTATTTATCAAAAAAATGCATAGTGAAACATACACTAAAAAGAGAGACCTAGCACTATTCTTACAACTGAGTCAGTTCTTAAAGGAAAATGAAGAGACAAGAATTGTTTGAGCGTCAGTGTAGGGGAATGATAATTATATTAACTACATGGGCAACAGTATCAAGGCAAGTTTGGGGACTAAATACATAGGTTTGTGAGGGTTTTGTAGTTATTTTCCTTTAATTGAGCCACATTTGCCAACCTATTAGACATTCAACTAGAGCTGTGAAATGAGCAGTGTGTACATTCTTTCCCATGCTCAAGGATCCTTCTGTTGTGGATCCTTCTCTTACATATAGTCATCACAGATCCTGAGAAAAACCCATGCTAGCCTTCCCATAACATATATAAATGACAAACATATTTACTATAAATACTTATGATAAGATAAATATGATATGTTACAACCTGTGAAAATTATCCTATCTTTTTCTTAAACCATCTCAAAAACATATTGGAACATTGCTAGCTATTCCATACCAGACACAAAATGCTTAAATTTCATTGATTTACATTAAAAAAACAAACAATTTTCTGTTTTCTTTGCCTCTCTTAGGATTATTGTGCAGTCTTCTCTTCCATATTTCCAAAAATGCAAGTTCTTCAAAATAGAAAAGTATCTTTCAGGATTTTTGTTGTGGTTGTTGTTGTTGCTGCTGTTGTTAGTAGCTCACAGGGTTGTCTGTCAGTCCTCATCAGTTGTATGTCTGGCTGTATTTGATACATATATGCTCTCTTACCCCTTATGCAATCTTCTGGTCTCTGAGAAGAATCTAAACCTCAGAAACTGCCTAATGAAAACTGCTTACTATGCTCCACAGCATTCTGTTTGTTTTTGAAACAGGCTTTCACTGTATAAAGGCAGGAACCCACAGTTCCACCTATCACTATCCACGGCTCTTGAGTAGAATATTGGAATTTCTAGTATGGACTCCCCTCATACCTAACCTGCTTCCTAAATCTTTTTATCTACTGAAATATAAAGAGCCCATAAATTTCTCTTTGCTAATCCATCCTGAAAACGTTTCAGCTCCGGATTACAACCGAATTATTAGCTTAATCAGAAAATATATGTCTGCATAGATACTCTGTATACATATAAGCAATATACAGAAGTTCAGTGAAACAAATAATATTATCACCTTTGCACTTTCTACGTTCTGTCTGTACCTCTCAGGAGGATCAATGTAACAGGAGCCATGTTCATCCAGAATGTAAGAAACAGAAACAGAATGTCATATAATTAAAGACTTTACTAGCATTCCTGTGAGATATAAGCCACTGACATTTTCCAGACTGCAAGCCAAAAAATGCTTAGGATTATACAGATGTGCTTAACCACCTACAATTGCTGTGAGTTGAAAAAACAACTTAGATATAGTTCAGAAAATACCCATTAGATAACCTTTCTTTAGAACTCTAGAGTTAAAATGGAAATTCTAATGAGAATTAATGCTAAGGTTGAACATATCATTTCTACTTATAATAAATCAAAATTCATTTCTTCTTCTCATAGACATTCAAGAATAATTACTTTCACCTCTATCTGAGACTCCCGAAGTAAAAGTATGGATTGTGTTATAACCTTATTTCCCCAACAATTCCTGTGTATGCTGAGCTCTCTATACATCCCTGTCCCACACTGACATACAAGCACTACAATATTTGTAACATATGAATGTTATGCTGACTTCATCTTATCTGTAATTATTCTTTAATCCTATATCCATTGAGTCAAACAGTATTTATTGAGTGGCTGCTTTGTTCTAGAGGTCTTTACAGTAATTAGGAACATATCAATAATCAAAAAGGAAAAACAAAAACAAGAAAAGGCTATTTTCATGATTATTTTATGGTAGGGAAAAGGACAACAATAAAGAAAGAAAGAAAGAAACACACACACACACACACACACACACAAACCAAAAGAAAGAAAAAAAAAAACACGAGTAAAGAGTGTTCCGAGGGAAAGGCAAGTCTGAGCATTCCGAAATGTCTTGGGCAAATCTTTGTGTCCTTTTTTTTCTGGGATTACTCTTGATCTATTTCAATGTCAAGTTCAGATAATTGACTGTTTTATTCAGATAGATACCTGTTATCCCTCCCTCCAGAAGTCACTTTACTTATCACAGCTCATTGTGTCTTGTAACAATATCTTCTAGTTTAAAACTGTCTATCTTACAGAGAAATATCTTATGATAAAGGATGAAGAATGGGAATTAATTTACAGGATAATTTAGGAAAAGATGTTCTAAGGGTAGCTAAAAGCATTCATCCTACAGGAAAGATGATTAAGAGAAGTAAGCAAGTGAAAACCGTCTCAGGCAGGATGTCTCCCAAATTTACCAGATTCACTAGGCTTCCCCCTGCCCGAGTATATATATATATATATATATATATATATATATATATATATATATATAAGCAATAAAAACTGCTGAAAGTCACTCTCTAAATGAGCAATTTTCAACCTATGGGTCATAACCCCTTGTAGGTTGCAGGATATTTTAAAGGGGTCCTCTAGGACTACCTGCATATCAGTTATTTATATTGCAATTCATAATAGTAGCAAAATTTACAGTTATGAAATAAGAAAATAATAATATTGTTGGGGTTCACCATGACAATGAGAAACTGAACTAAAGGAAGGGTCACAGCATGAAGAAGGTTCAGAACCCCTGCTCTGCACTCTGCTGCTTGGAAGATACTGAGACTCTGCAATGTGGAAGACTTAGAGATCAGTTAGTCTGCATAATAGAACCAGGGAACAGGGTATACCTTAGAAGAATTGCAGGCCTCTCATTCTTCCTAGAAGCAGCTCATATCAACTAAGCAACTCAGACAAGACTCCCGCCAGCCTGGTAACTCTGCCTAGAGACTACACAGTATGCTACAGGCTTCCAGCTTTCATGAGGTGTCACTCACATGGTGGTAGGTTTTGGTGATGAAACAGGCCTTGTGTCATTTCTGTTCCTGTAAGCAACCATTCAGCCACATTGTTCTAAGTAACTCAATGCAACTTATTCAGTCCCTAAGGTGGACTTTGGTGTTATTCAACTGTTGACTTGTTGCATCTCTACTTGGAGTGAATAGGTAATTTTTCATGTCTCCCAAGGAATACTGTTACCCAAAAGTTTGTTATTTACCTACTACCAGGAGAAAGACAGCAGAGAATGGTGAGTGCACTTTGCTACCAAAAGTTGATTTGCTATTAGATTTCCCATTGTCATGTAGAATATCTTCAGACCCCATTCTTGATTCTTTTTATTTCAGGCTCTTCTTAGACTTCTTTCTGCACCCTTTGCAATAAAGATATATCCGTATTTTCCTTATATTTGTTGAAGATGTTACTGAACATTAGTACCACCAACCCCATCCTAGTCAGTGTTAAATTGCTGTATAGAAACACCTTAACCAAGGCAACTCTTATAAAAGAAATCTGGCCATAACTAGTAATGCTTCACAAGCAAAACCACTTCTTGATGACTATTAATTTAAATCTATGAGCATATGTTAGTCATTCTTAACCAAACAACCAGCTTCTACTCTCTGTCCATCACAGGCTTATAGCCATATCATAATGCAAAATACATTTAGTCCAAATTCTAAGACTCCATTGTCTTCCTTAACACCGCTTAAACACTTAACACTGCTTAAAGGTTCAAAGATCTTCTGACACTCAAAGTGCCTTCAAAGATCTTCTGACATTCAAAGTCTCTTCTGACACTCAAGGCAATCTCTGACTGCAACCCATCATAATATCAAAATTTAAAAGCAGATCACATACTTCCAACATACAATGGCATAGAAGATACATTATCATTCCAAAAGGAAGGAAAGAGATCATAGTGAAGAAATAATGGACCAACACAAGACCTAAAATCAGAAAAGGAAACTCCAAATTCTTCATATCATTGTCTGTTGTCAGTGTTCTTTAAACCTCCAATTCTTCCAGCTTCGTTAACCACAACATACTTCTCTCTTGGACTATATCCACTTCTGATTCTTCATCTTTCTTTGGTAGATATCCTATGACTATGGTATCACCAATGTCTTGAGTTTTTAACACAACCCAGGCTTTACCTTCACAGCTTCATGCTATGGCTTCTTTAGAGCTCCATGCAGGAACACGTGCTTGGAAAATCAGCTGATTTTCTTAGTCATGGAAGGAGATTCCACAACCCTTTTCCCCCTTTCCTGTATTCTTGAATCTGATGCCTGAACTATGTGGCTGAAACAGCCAATTTCTGCTACTTGCTGTGACTGGAAGTGGTTTCTTCATTCAACTACATTTGCACCAGCTTTCAATTGTTCATTTTTTCCTTCGCTGCTTAAGCTTTTCTTTAATTTCTTTCTACAAGGGAAAGCTTACTGGGGCGGTGTCTAGCTTGCCCTGAAGTTACCACTACTCTTTTTATTTCATTTAGGAACAGGCTTGTCTTTAAACATTTTATCTCCTTGAGCAGTGGACTTTACTCTAACATTACAAGTTTTGGTGCTTTATTTTCTTCTCAAACTGTACATTTTGTATTTTATTTCTTCATCAGCTTGCTCATTGTAATTGTAGATCTACATGAGAATGACCTTTAATAACCATGTGACATAGTCAATATTAAGCTATATTGAAAATTCCTATGCCAATGTGATTTACCCTGTCTTCAATTTTTAGTTCAAGCAGATTTTTATGGCAAGGGCATATAACATCCACATTCTATGTCAAAATATCACAAGAATGGTCTCTAGGGCCATTTACTAACATTCTTCCCCTCTGAAACTTCTTGAGCTGGGCACTCACAGTCCAAATTGTCCTCAGCACTGTTTTCCATGTTCCTATGAAGACGGCCCATTAAATTACCCTTAAACTATCCAAAGGTTTTTCTAGTCCAAATTCCCAAAACATTACACATTCCCACAATAACAATGCCTGATCTGTCTTGTCACAGGAATATCCTGCTCCCTGCTATTAACTTCTGCCTGAGTTGGCATCCTTTTACTGTGAAAAGATCCTATCACTAAGGCAACTCTTCTAAAAGAAAGCATTTAATTGAGGGTTGTGTAAAGTTTCAAAGGTTCAGTTCATTCATGGTAGGGAGCTTTTGACAGCACTCGGGTAGACATGGTGCTGGAGATGTAGTTGAGAGTTTTGTATTCACATCCATAGGAAGCAGAAAGAGAAAGACACTAGGCTGGTTTGGGCTTTTGAAAGCTCAAAGACCACCCCCAGTGACACACTTCTTTAAACAAAGCCACCCCTTCTCCAACAAGGCCACACTTTCTAATTAGAAAGTAGTGTCACTTTCTGGAGACAAAACATACAATGAATGATGACCAATATTATTTAAACAATCACAAATCCTACATGATGAGCTATAGTTGATTATACATTGATTTTCAAAAGTAGTATATTTTAATCTATTTTAAATATGTATGTGGTTGGATCTTACTGTATAGCACTTTCTGTCTCGGAATACCTATGTAGACCAGGCTGACCCTGAAATCATAGCTCCTCTACCTCCAATGTCCTTGATTTGACTGTGGCTTATTTTTATGTATTTACTCTACTATTTTTATTGCATCCATGTGCATTCATTGTATGTATGTTTCAAAAGACCAGTAACCATGCAGGCCAGGGCTTTCTTCTCCCTTGAAGCTGGATTTGCAGGAGGTTGTGAGCCACCTCATGTTGATGCTAAGAACAGCACTTTGGTACAAGAGCAGGGTGTGCACCCAATAGCTGAGACATCTCTCCAACCCCTATTATCATTTTTGTTAAATACTCAAGTTTTTAAAGCTGTTGACATTTTAAGTGTTTAATTGATGTATGATAGGCATGCATATTAATGAAATTCAATGTGATATTCTGAGTTATTTGTACATAATGTAAAGACGTAAACATTTATGATTTTACTGGTCAATGTAAATAGAAAAGTGACAAAACACAAGCACACTCCCCAATTACAGAGAAATGGCTTGCAGACGGGTAATATTTCATTATTTCTAAAACATCAATTAGGGTAGACTACATTTATGGTTTTGAATTAAGGGAAGGATTTCAAATTAAAATTTCTATTAGGCTAAGTATTAATAAAGCAAAATTCTATTAAACTAAATTTCTATTAAATCCAAAATCTTGCAGACATATTTAGACTATAAGTATGGATTTAGGAAAAGAATGAACATAAAAAAGGTTAATGAATAACCAAATTTTGCATACTCAGGACGATTCCTGAGGGATCTTTACTCTTCTTAGGATTAATTTTTAACTATGCTTAAAATTATTTATCCTTACCTAATCCCCAAAAGGATTCATAAATCATGGATTCTGTTTTATTATTTACTTGTGATAACCACTCTCCAGCTGATGTGATATGGGCAGCATGTTGCCTTCCTTTATGTCCATATATAACATTATACATATTCATAAAAACAAATTATAACTGGGATCATATTAACACACACATTAAATATCCCTGTGTAGAATACTGGATATATGATAGCACTATTTAAGTTTGTATATAACACTTCAAATAAAAAATATTGTACTATATTCTTTCATGTTCCTCAACATAGCAGATTCTCCCCACCATCCTATACACCAAATTTTATGTCCTTTCTTTCAAAAAGGAAAAATAATCAAAATAGGTGAGCAAACAAAACAATAAGGAAAAAAGACAGAATGAAAAGCCCACAAAAATATGGAATTCATTTTGCGTTGGCCAACTACTTGAAGTGTAGTATATAAAAAAGGGTCACTCCAGGGTTGGTTTATATTTTGTTGTTTTGTTTGTTTTTTGTTGTTGCTATTCTTGTTTTGTCGTTGTTTTGAGAAAGCTGATTTTTCTTTACTAAGCATCTTCAATTAAAAATAAAGGCATGTGGTGGTACACACCTTTAATTTCAGCACTTGGGATGCAGAGACAGGTGGATTTCTGAGTTCGAGGCCAGCCTGGTCTACAGAGTGAGTTCCAGGACAGCCAGGGCTATACAGAGAAACCCTGCCTCGAAAACTAACTAACTAACCAAATAAATAAATAAATTCTTGGGCTGGCTAGATGGCTCAGTGGGTAAGAGCACTGACTGCCCTTCTGAAGGTCCTGAGTTCAAATCCCAGCAACCCACGGTGGCTCACAACTACCGGTAATGAGATCCGACGCCCTCTTGTGGTACGACTGAAGACAGCTGCAGTCAATTATGGTGGAGCGAGCAGGGCCGGCAGAGGTCCTAAGATCAACAGCAGCCACACCCATGATAGCTCACAGCCATCTGTACAACTACAGTGTACTTACTGAGCTCAGTTTGACCTCATATCCACTCATGTAGTTTAAAAATCCTTGATCTGACAGATAAAAAGTAAGGCCACTACTATAAGGAATAATTTACACACAGGCAAAGAGCAATTTGTGGCTCTAAATGCACTTCTTTAATTTTATAAGATATTTTCTTTATTTACATTTCAAATGTTATCCCCTTCCTTCATTTCCCCTCCAACCCCCATTATCCCATCCTCCCCCCTACCCCCTGCTCACTAACTCACCCACTCCCAATTACCTGTTTTGGCATTCCTCTACACTGGGGCATTGAGGCATGGAGCCTTCATAAGACCAAGGACCTCTCCTCTCATTGATGTCCTAAAAGGCCATTCTCTGCTACATATGTGGCTGAATCCCTTAGAGTACCTGCTGGTACTCTTTGGTTAAATGTGCTTTATTAAGCTCTTATTAAGCTACTATCAACTCTTTAAACTGTAAGATAGCCTGTTGTTAGATAGTGTCCCCTAGATTTGTCAAATTAAATGTATCAATGAATACCCAATAATACTGCTACCTGAATAAGACCACTGTAACAAAAATACTAGCTGTCAAGACAATGTGGACTGGAAATTTTTTGCATGGCCCCACATCTGGATGAACATCTATGAGTAACCAATGGCTGCTGAGTGAGGGAAAAATAATTTCATTTATAGACAAGATACTACATAAGAAGTACAGAAAGCGTGGTTCATTTTTGCAATGGAATACTATTTAGCTACTAAAAATTAAGATGTCATGAATTTTGCAGGCAAATGCAAATATCATCCTGAAAATATCATCCTGAGTGAGGTAACCCAGACGCAAAAGGACATGCATGTTCTGTACTCAATGATAAGTGGATATTAGTCAAAAAGTTCAAAAACCCATGATACAACTCATAAACCATAGGATGCTTACAAAGAAGGGAGGCCTAAATGTGAATACCTGAAACCCACTTAGAATGGGGAATAAAACAATCCTGGGAGGCAGATGGAGGGAGGAAACCGTTTGGAAGAAGGCAGGAGGGAGGTGAAAAGGATCAAGTATTGACAAAAACAGAAGGGACACCTAACGGGCCAGGGGAATTAATTGAAATATGCATTCGTGGGTGTTAGAGGGCAGAGGGAACCTCTAGAAAGTCCCAGAGACCTAGGATGTGAGAGGCTAGAAGGACTCAATGGGGCATGACCTTATTTGAAATGCCTAACAGTGGGAAGATGAAACCAGAAGAGACCACATCCCATTGATAGACATGCCCCCCATTTGAGGCAGGGAGCCATCCAACCATCTACAAAAGTTGCAACTGAGAATTGTTCCTGTCTAAAAGAAATGCAGGAACAAAAATGGAGCAGAGACTGAAAGAAAGGCCATCCAGTGATCATTCCAACTTGTGATTCATCCCATGCAAGCATACCAAATCCTGACACCATTACTGAGGTCATGTTGTGCATGCAGACAGGAGCCTGGCAAGGCAGTACTCTTTGTTGTTGTTCTTTGTTTGTTTGTTTGTTTGTTTGTTTTTTGTTTTTGTTTTACTTTTATTTTTTATTTTCTATCTTTTTTTAACTTTCATTGTATTATGAAGAGAGAAGTTACATGATTTCAATTTATCTGAATTTGTTAACATTTAAAAACATATTTTAAGTAAATAGAATTAAATCACATTCTTGCTTCCCTTTTGTACCCCAACTCCTCCCAGAAGCCCCCCTTCAATACCTACAATATCGTTTTTGTCATATTCCTTAAAATTTATAAAATATTATAAAAATAAAAATAAGTTTTTAAAAGTTGTTTGATATAAAACAACAATCAATTTATCAGTCTTACATAGATGCTCATCTACAGCAATAGTGAAAATAAATTTTTCTCAATATAAATTTTAAATAACTCCAAAC
>NW_022196911.1:34218961-34233911 GCF_008632895.1 Mastomys coucha | reverse complement strand
AAAAGCATTCATCTCAGAGAAAGAGTAACTTATAAAGTCCTCCTCTTCAAACTTGATACAATAGTTACCAATGTCAAGCAAAGCATTCAGTCTCACTCTTTGTTGTTCTCTTAAGAGCCACTTCCCAAGTTAATCGTCTATGTTTTTTTTTTTTTTGGATATATAAATACTTGTGAAATATATAAGCTGCTCTGAAAACCATAGTATAGTGTAAAAAGATGAAATAAATAATACTACTAATAGAGAGGCTGAGATAGGAGAAGCAAGATCTCAAGACCCTTATGTTGTAGACAGCCAGACACAGTCACAAACAAACAAGCTTAAAGTGTATATAGATATTGGACCTATTTCTCCAATTATCAAATTAGAGAGACCATTGGATGGCAATCAACAAATTTCTAATTCCTCATATTTTTGGATTTCAATTGATTAGGATATGTGGGTAATAATAATTTTCATATTAAGAAGAAGTAATTATCACTTCCTGTTGTTTTGTTGTAAGAGATGGAATTAGGTTTGTGTGGATTTGTTGAAAGATTACTCTCTTGCTTCTTCTAGGGTGTAGTTTTGCTCCTTATGTTTTCCATCTATTATCCTTTGTAGGGCTGGATTTGTGGAAAGATATTGTGTAAATTTTGTTTTGTCATGGAATATCTTGTTTTCTCCATCTATGGTAATTGAGAGTTTTGCTGGGTATAGTAGTCTGGGCTGGCATTTGTGTTCTTGTAGGGTCTGTATGACATCTGCCCAGGATCTTCTAGCTTTCATAGTCTCTGGTGAGAAGTCTGATGTAATTTTGATAGGCCTGCCTTCATATATTACTTGATCTTTTTCCCTTACTGCTTTTAAAATTCTTTCTTTGTTTAGTGCATTTGGTGTTTTGATTATTATGTGACAGGAGGAATTTCTTTTCTGGTCCAGTCTATTTAGAATTCTGTAAGCTTCTTGTATGTTCATGGGCATCTCTTTCTTTAGGTTAGGGAAGTTTTCTTCTATAATTTTGTTGAAGATATTTACTGGCCCATTACATTGTGAATCTTTACTCTCTTCTATATCTATTATCCTTAGGTTTGGTCTTCTCATTGTGTCCTGGATTTCCTGGATGTTTTGTGTTAGGAGATTTTTGCTTTTTGCATTTTCATTGACTGTTGTTTTCTATGGTGTCTTCTGCCCCTGAGATTCTCTCTTCTACCTCTTGTATTCTGTTGGTGATGCTTGCATCTATGACTCTTGATTCCTTTCCTAGATTTTGTATCGCCAGGGTTGTCTCTCTTTCTGATTTTTTTATTGTTTCTATTTACACTTTTAGATTCTGGATGGTTTTGCTCATTTCCTTCACTTGTTTGATTGTTTATTCCTGTAGTTCTTTAAGGGATTTTTGTGTTTCCTCTTAAAGGATTTCTAGTTTACCTGTGTTCTCCTGTATTTCTTTGAGGGTGCTATTTATGTCTTTCTTTAAGACATAAATATACCATCACCATGAGAAGTGATTTTATATCTGAATCTTGCTTCTCCAGTGTGATGGTATGTCCAGGACTTGTTATGGTGGGAGAATTAGGTTCTGATGATGTCAAGTAACCTTGGTTTGTGTTGTTTATTTTCTTACACTTGCCCTCCACTATCTGGTTATCTCTAGTGTTATCTGCCCTTGCTAAATTTGACTGAGCATGTCCTTCCTGTGATCCTGATTGTGTCAGAACTCCTCAGAGTCAAGCTGTCTCTGTGATCCTGTGATTCTGGGATCCTGTGATCCTGGCCTTGTTAGTTCACCTGGGAGTGGGGCTTCCTCTGACTCTTGTTGGACTGGCTGTGGAGCTTGTGCCCAAGGTCTGCTTAGGACAGCAGCCCAGAAAGACCAGAAAAAACCTGAGCCACTGTGCTGGTAGAGTTCCTGTGTGCCTTGTCCAGTTGGTCCCAGTTACTCCAGGTGTTAGGACAGATGTTGGGTGTTCCTCACCTCTGATCCTGGGCATGTCAGAGCACCTGGGAGTGGAGCTTCCTGTAGGTGTTGAGGGCCTGGCTGTAGAGCTTATGCCAAGGTCTGCCCAGGACACCAGCCCAGACAGACTGGAAGGAACCAGAGCCATTGGGCTGGTGGACTTCCTGTGTGCCTAGTCCTGCTGTTCCCAGTTACCCCCAGGGTTGGGTCCTCCTTACCTCTGATTCTGGGCCTGTCAGAGCACCTGGGAGTGGAGCTTCCTCTGGCAGTACTCTTAGAGACTGTATAAGAAGCTGGATGAGACAAATACAGATA
Organism: Mastomys coucha; assembly: GCF_008632895.1. Taxonomy (NCBI): domain Eukaryota; kingdom Metazoa; phylum Chordata; class Mammalia; order Rodentia; family Muridae; genus Mastomys; species Mastomys coucha. The sequence continues at coordinate 34,231,657 of NW_022196911.1, read as the reverse complement.
CTTTCAGTCAACCATAGCATTGAGGACTGGGACCAATATGGAAGTTAGAGGAATGACTGAAGGATCTAAAGGGGATTGCCACCCAATAGAAAGACCAACAGTTTCAACTTACCCTGACCCCTCAGAGCTCCCAGAGATTAATCTAAAAGCCAAGGCGCCTATATTGGCTGTTTTGTGGCCCGGGGAATATGTAGCAGAGGGCTAGCCTTTTGTGACCTCAGAGGGAGAAGGTGCACTTAATTCTGTAGAAATGTGATACCCCCAGGGAAGAGTGATGCTGGTGGGGATGAGGTGGGGGTGGGTAGATGTACAGGTGGGGGAACATCCTCACAGAGGTAGGGGGAGGGATGTGGGTTCAGGAACTCAGAGAGGGGGTACAGGAAAGGGGGCAACCTTTGGGACATAAATAAATAAAATAATAAAATAAGAGATAAAAATTAATAGAGTACAATATCAAGAAGTTAGTTCAGGAAATATAGTCATTTAGAACAATACAAAATGGACTCAGTAGGGTGTGTGTGTGTGTGTGTGTGTGTGTGTGTGTGTGTGTGTTTAAAGGTAGTATATTTGGGAGAGGTCATGTGAGTTGTTTGGTCTGCTAAGTACAGGAGAGTGATGTACACCCAGGGACATGGCTGAAATTCCCAATTTTGAAAAATTACATTTAAAGATATAAGTCTGAGAAAATCAAATTGTCAAAAGTACTTAATTTGGATCACTAGTTTTCCTGTTGTCTGGTTACTATGTCTTAAACGATGAGCGCTCTTTTCAAAACATTTTTTTCCTAGTGTGTTCTCAAGATTTTAGTTGCTTATCTCACTTTTCTATGACCCATAATTTTTCTTTCCATGAAGACTCAAATAACCTACTGCCTGCTCTTTTCTTTTGTCCCTGCTCTTTATTTTTATTCTAATAAAAAGATGTGACAAATTAGCTTGGACTGGATTTAACATATTTTTATAACTGTTTGAATAGAACTGATCATGGGATAAATTAGCTTCAAACCTGTCATCTGAGTCCCCTACTTGTTGAACTGTTGCTGGGAAAGGTGACCTTAACCTGGGCGGGGAAGGCATTTTCAAGCATTCATGCTCATTTTCAAGGTCAAACTATCACTCTTTTTTTCAGGTGTGACAAGTATTTATAACCATAAATCAAAACAATAACTGCACAGGCTTCACAATTCTTCCATGTTGTCAAGTGATATTCTGGTAGCTAACAGAAAGGAAAATGATACTTCTAAGAAAGATTTTCCTCGTGCATGAATAGAGAGGGCTTCCTAAATTTGATATATAATTGTGCATTTTTATATGGCCGCCTTTGCCTCTATGAGTTTCCAAACAGATCACTTGTATCTGCAGAGCATGAATGTAGATACCTAATCATTCAGAAATCAGTGAACTCCATCCTAAGCACTGGGAATGATGATCAGAGTTCCCACTCATCCTATGCTACTGAGAACCTTAGTAACTATTGGAGCTCCTATGTTCTCAAGCCCAACAGCTACTTGGAAGAGTATGACTCACCTCAGTAAGTTGGAGGAGCATGGGCATCCATCGAAATTCTAAGGCACATAATTGAAATATAAATCAGAATTTATTCTGTGCATCAAATTTGTATGGATATCAAGGACACATTTTATTCTCATTCTATCTTTTCATCTTTCATCTAGTCATGTTTAAGCATGTGGAAACTCCAAGCAGCCTATGAATGCAAATATTTACTGTGCTTGAGAGCAAGAGAATAAGAAGTCTACGGAAGTAAATGCATTGTGCTATTCAGAATTTAAAGTAAATATTACACAAAGGGAACATAATTCATTCTTTGTTTTCCTACTAGATAAGGAAAAAATATACAGTGAAACAACTTAAGATATGGTAGTTATAATACATTTAGCATAATGGCTTAAACACATTTACTCTGTAGGAAATATTCCTATGATAATAAAGCAATGTGAAAAACTGCCTGTGATAAAAATAAAATATGAGTGCACAGATAACTCAGAGTCTATCGTTCCACAATACAAGACCCAATGTAATATCATAAAATGCATTTATTCACAATATATACAATGTGAAATATTATTAGGTAAATATCAGTATGTAATTCCATTGAGTCCTTTATGGTTGTTTTCTAAAGTAATAAGCTGAGTATTTAACAAGTTCAAAGCCTTTTGCCCCACTCTACTGCCTCAGGTTTTGAATTTAAAGGCCCTTACATCTTACAAAGCCAGCATGCAAATATGCACTAGCTTAGCCATCAAAACACATTAATCCGCTGCTGCGTATACTGTCTGAGTGCGTTCAGGCTCTGCTGATAATGCTAACTTTCTGACTGTATGTGAAATTGTGGCAAAGAAAGTTTGCCAACCAGAATGCTCAGATATGAGGCTGTTTGAACAGCTTTATTAGCACCCCTACTGTGGCAAACAGCATTATGTGCCCACTTGGGATCCACTTGCTTTGTGTGTCTTGCTTAGAGTAACCTGCCTTGGCTTACAGTGGATGATGTATAATGATTGGTATAACTCAGTGAACAGAATTCTGTTCCTTGCTTTGACATCACCCCTTAAAAATAATAAAAATAAAGTTGATCTCAAGGCCCAGATAAGTTAATGAGACTCAGGAGAAAGTCTTTTGCAGGAAATGGGGTGTCTCTCCTGGTAAGTCAGCGCTGACATAAGCTGTACCTTTCCTCATTTGTGAGGGGAACAATGCCATGATATCAGGCTTTGCAGCAACCATTGCGAGACACAGAATAGATAAAAATGAGAGTGTCAGCATGCCAATTACAGCAGTTTGTAAAGATCAGACAATTAATTTCTAACCCTCACATAGCTTCATTTACTTAACAAAAATTATCTGACTTACAAGGACAATTTCTGACACTTCTTCCCCAGAATTAAGTTCTGTGACTTTACAACTGCCCAGGAGACTTCTTCACCATGCAAAATTTTACAGTACCATTCAGGGGCTCAAATGAAGAATTTAGGAATCAGAGATACACCTCTCAGTGTATCCAAAGTCTGTAATATGTTACCCATTTAGAGTCATTGTGCTTTCCACTTCCCTGGGCAAGTTTATCTCTTTTATTCTCCTCTAAGCACAAGCTAAAAACATCCAAAATTTCTGATCAGAGGATCCTGAAACATAAAGTGAAATAAAAATATACCATATTCAGACTTCATGGTGGGAGGAGAATTCCTTCATCTGTAAACCTAAAACAGTAATCCTTGGTTACTTTGTGGCTGCTATAAGTAATGTATTCTTACCTTCAGACATGTGTATCATACAAAATCAAAAAATGATTAAAGATGGTCATTATGACATTCAGAATTTATCACCAAGTGTCTGAATTGTAAAGCAATTCTCATTGAACTCTCAGATTCGGGATAGAAGTGTTCACAGACTCTGTGTTGATGATATTGTACAGTTAAAAAGATTGGGATTAGAATTTCCAGAGTGCACGAGATGAGGGCTATTGAAAAGTTATGCCTTCTCCATCTCAAGCCATGAGTACAAAGATCGAAACCTAATGATTTTTAAATTGTCACAGTGGCTAACAGACATACTCCTCCAATTTCTGATTTGGGTTCAGCACCTTGGTTACATATCACTACGTCATCATAAGATACCTGATGCACCCCACATAAAAGTTCTCAAATAGGAATTAAATATGTGGTTGGAGAAGCTATATAATTGTTATCACATGTCATTCTCTTTCTATAGAAAAAAGACTCATTCTAAGGATATATGAACAGATTCTGTTCTAGGAGTTTGGTCAGAGCTAGATCACGTGCCTTCTAAAAGACATATTTATGGGTGACAAAAGAATGGGATTTTTTAAAAATATTATTTAATATTTTAAAATTTTTATTTAATCTTTTTTTACACTCTAGATTTTATCCTCCTCCCACTCCACCCTCTGACTAGTCCACATCCCATACCTCCTCACTCCCTATCCATCTCCACAAGGATGTCTCCACCCTCTCCACACCCCACCCCAACATACCTCTCACTATCTGGCGCCTCCTGTCTCTGGAGGATTAGGTGCTAGTTCTCTGACTGAACCCAGACACAGCAGTCTTCAGCTGTATATGTGTTAGGGGTCTCATATCAGCTGCTATATGCTACCTGGTTGGTGGTCAGTGTCTGAGAGATCTCAGGGGTCCAGGTTAGGTGAAACTGCTGGTCCTACAGGGTCACCATACTCATCATCTTCTTCCAGCTTTTCCCTTATTAAACCAGAGAGGTCAGCAGCTTCTGTCCATTGGTTGGTTGTCAATATCTGCATCTGTCTATTTCAGCAGCTTGTTGGGTCTTTTGGAGGGCAGTAATGATAACTCCCTTTTTGTGAGCAATCCATAGCCTCAGTAATAGTGTCAGGCAAGGATCCAAGTGAGGAACGCCTCAATCTCACTTGAAAAGGAGAAGAAAACAATCACAGGAGTAGGAAGGAAGGAGGAACATGGGTGGGAAAGGGTCAGGGAGGTGAAGAAGAGAACCTGATCAGGTATTTGAATGGGGGGGAAAGGACTGAAGCTCTGAGGACCAGCAGAAAGAATGGAAACAGGCAACCTTGGGAGATAGGAGGTGGAAGGGACCTTCCAGAATGTACCAGAGACCTGGGGTATAAGAGACTCTGAGGACTCAAAGGTAGGGACCATAGATGAAATGCACAACAGTGGAGAGAGGGAACTTGTAGAGCCTACCTCCAACATAAAGATGGGACATCAAGTGAGGGATGTCCCACAGTCAAAAACTGTGTCCCATAGTTGTTCCTGTCTGAAAGAACTAAAAGGAAAAAAGATGGAGAAGAGCCTAAGGAAAAGGAAGTCCAGCTATAGGCTCAAAGTGGGATTCAGCTCAGAATGGGATTCTTAAGAGTGGACTATTGTCAAACTCAGGAAAGAAACTAACCAAATAGAAGCAAAGAGAAATGTACTAAGAATCCACAAAACCACAAGCTAGTTCTTTGAGAAAATCAACAAGACAGGGAAACCCTTAGCCAAACTAACCAAAAGACACAGAGATAATATCCAAATTAACACTATCAGAAATGCAAAGGTATACATCAGAACAAAACTGAGGAAATTCATAAAATCATCAGATCCTACTACAAAAGCCTATGCTAAACCAAACTGGAACATCTAGATAAATGTATGATTTTCTAGATAATACCATGTACCAAAGTTAAACCAAGAGCAGGTAAACTATCTAAACAGTCCCATATCCCCCAAGGAAGTAGAAAAACTCATTAAAAACCTCCCAACAAAAGAAAAAAAAGAAAGAAAGAAAGAAAGAAAGAAAGAAAGAAAGAGACTAGATCTTTTTGACCATGATATCAAACAAAAAATCATGAAAACATATACTATTTCTTGAGTATAAAATTCTCTGATACCAACTTTTAATGTTTTTTTCCTATTTTCCTCTTTCATTTTTTTCATTCTTTCTTCATTTTTATTTTTCCTTCCTTCCTTTCTCTTCTTGAAAGATTGGGGGCTTAATATATTGTATCATATTTCCTGGATTGATGAAAAAAAGATTCTACAAGCAGGATTACTTAAAGCAATTGAAATTTATTTCTCACATTTCTAAAACAAAACATAAGAAGTCACTTGTCAGTTGGTCCATGTTGCCACCAAAGCCTCTAGGGGAAAATTTGTTTCAGGGCCCTTTCCTTTAGCTCACAAGTCTTGGCTTGTAGATGCTTCATTCCAATCTCTGTATCTTGCATCATGTAGTATATTCCCTGTAAATTTCTTTGTGTGTCATTTATCTTCTTATACAGAAATCGATATTGGATTAGAGCCTACTATTCTGATCCTAATTTGATTATACCTGCAGAAGCTCTGTTTTCTCTTTGAACAAGTTCCCAGCCACAGCTAGGTAGACTTAGCACATCAACATATGGCTTTTTCAGTACAATGCTGCATATGACACTGAGACACTACAGAGAATCCTAGGAATACAGAGAGAAGAAAATGACCCTATGCAGACCCTTTTGAAAATACAGATGATAGGCAATTACACAGTATGGCCAGAGCATTGACCACAAGAGGAAGTACTAACATGTCTTTACTTAAATTCTTTTCTCAATATTTAACTTTTATGGGTAGCAATAAGATGGATTATTCTATTACCATGTCTACACTGGACAGAAAGAGGAGAAATTGGAAAAGGGCATCAGTCAACATGTCAACAAGCATTCAGGCAATGATAAAAAGAGAAATCCAAAGGGAAATCTAAATGTATTACTACAAGAAACAGGATGCTGTGAAAGTAAGAGGGAAAAAATGTGGTATATGCATTAGTCAGGCATGTTTTTCTTCATATATTTGTAGTGCTAAGAATTGAAACTATGACCTTAGAAGTATTGACTAATGTTCCATTGTATGGCTACATCTCTAGATTGGATAAGTCATGTCTTAGTCTATCCGTTTCACTGTTTTCAACTGATCTTTTGCCCTTCTCTACACTGGGCATGAGAAAAAGTGATGAATTTTGCTTCTCTGGAACAACTAGATCATGAGTCTCTTTAAGACCCATAAGCAGTACAACAGACAGAACAGCTCACACACTGTATATCAAGAATTGATAGCAGTCATGGACAAATTCCTTATTCTTGGAAGCAACAAATAAACATCAGCTCTATTTAGATACTGTCCAGTCAATGAATGAATGAATGAATGTAGGACCAGTAACACTATAGCCCTGATGGCATATTGTGTTCAATTCTTGTGTGCATGTAAACAGAAAGTAGGAAGAAACATAGATATTCAGAAAAAAAAAAAAAGCACTATTCACCTGCAAAGGAGACTTCACTACTGTTAAAAATTGAAACTCCCATGACTATTTTAAACAGATCTTATCTATATAATACCAAATGGCCAATATTGTTAATTACAGGGCACTGTTATGAATAAGGCATTGGATGTGGATTGGGAACACATACCGAAATAAGTCAAAATTTCTCCTGTGTAATAATATGTAAACTATTTAGTATTGGAAAAGGAAGGATATGCTTTCATTCAGAGCAGATAGAGAGCAGCCTTTAGAGGCTTGAGTAACACTGGGAGAAAACAGAAAAAATATTTATTTTTCTTGCTTGGTAAGCAAGGAAATCTTCACTGTTCAAATAAAATTTGAAATAAGGTATTGAATCTATTAATGAGATCTAGTTTTGTTGCTTTGTTTTGTTCCTGGTCAAAGAGTGCTATTGAAAGAATAGGACATTTGTGCATTACTAGTATAGGTATTGGAAGAACGCAGCTGTTGGACCTTGCTCTTTGATCTTCTGTCATTTTCCTTCTTATTTACTTTGTATAAACTGGAATTTATCTCACCATTGACACACACATTCCTCAAAGCCAGCTAGAATAATCTCATTCAGTTTATAAAGTATACCACTTAACTATCCACAAAGCTCATCATAGGGGCAAGAATGTGAAGGTCAAAGATGTTATGAGACATCATGTAAATGGAAAGCTTTTGATCCATATAATGGAGAAGAAAGTTAAAATGGTGTTTTTTTGGTGGCTCTTGACATAGAATAGCTTTGCAAGGACAAGAAAAAAACAGTTGCTTTGTGTCCATCTACTGCCCTGGGTTGATATGTAGCCTTGTGGTGAATCTTTGTTATATTTTATTGAACTTTGTTTCTCTATATTTTATTTACATAAAATAGGACCAGGAAGGTATGTGAAATATTTAATTTAGTTTGTTTGAGCACTTATTTCCTTGAACAATCTGTCAGTATGTATTTCAGCAACAAAATGTTGTGAAGTTCCAAGGATGAATAGAAAACAATAGTTTAGATAACATAGTTGTGTTTGCGTTGAAGAGTAGTTAGGTGGGTCTCTGAAAGCACTGTGAAAAAGTAAACAGCTAAGTCACTCCAGCTGCAAAGCCCAAGGCCTTTAACTCCTGAATTCCCTTGTGCCTAGCTGAAAGTTCACATGAACTTGAAGGCACTCCTGTGTAAATTAGAAGACTCTCCAGATGTTTTGGCACTACAAGTAGACATGTTACATTTTCACTTTTAATGCATTTTATTTTAAGTGTCATCTTTCCTGTCTTCCTAACTGACAAAGAACTCCTGTGATTTTGTAATGAATTTTAACTCTTCTAACACCCATTTTTTTCATTTGCTGTGTGTCCCTGTATCTCTCTGCAAATTTTTGGTGACTTTAGATGTGTTTAGGAGTCGAGAAGCTAGGAGATTTGGGAAGAAAGAAAGCATGGAATCAGTGGAAAAGAGACACTCTGGCTAGACTATGAAACTTCCAGTGTCAAGTTCCTTACAGAACGCTGCAAGCTTGGGGGCTAGCAACAAAAGCATAAACAAACAAGGAAACTGTGGAACAGAATAAATAATCTGACGCTAGAGACACAACATTCCCGACTTTGTGTCAGCTCTAATTCCCATGTCACGTTCTTCAGAGGAGAAAGTTTAGGGAGAACAGACGCCAGCACTTGGCTTCAGGATTAACTGGATCAGAGTACAAAATTACTTTTGCTTTGTAAACTTACATTTGTGTAATTTTTTTCTTCTTCTGTTCTGCCATTGAATTATAAAATCCTTGAACCTAAGATAAGATCAAGTGAAGAGTCATGTAAATTTCTCCTTTGAAAGCTCCAATATTTATGACATTTTGTCATATCAAATAGTAAAGGAACTGTGTTCTGAGATTTTGACTTTTAATAATCAGATTATCAGTCTTCCACCGGAGTAGATTGGGCACTGTACTGTGTGCATATTTCTTTATACATATGGAGGAAAAGCAATCCAGAAAAAATGCTGAATGAGCAGGTTTATTTCCTTTCTTTTCAGTATATATATGAGCTCCTAAATTACAGTCTCTGGAGATGAATCAACGCCTCATGGCCTCTTCTTTCTAGAAAATTCATTCTCTCTGGGTGTGAAAAATAAATGTTTGCACAAAAGAAACAGTCAAATGTACTATTAAGTAACCTGATTTCCATGTTTGAGTGTCTTCTTTGGGCATGGAACTTCCTGTGACAGCCATTGACTTGGTAACTGATATGAATGAAGCAAAATGAATATCTAATAAGGTATGGCATTACTAGCAAGGAACTATATAGGATCCAATTTCTTCTAGATTATTAAAAGTTGCTACTAATTTAAGAGCCCCCAATTGAACTCTGCTTTGACTCTTAAGCAAATATAGAAATTCATCATCGAATCCCATTAAAACCAGTGACTAGGCAAGGCTGCCCACTCTCTCCCTACCTATTCAATATTGTACTTGAAGTCCTAGCCAGAGCAATGAGACAATAAAAGGAGATCCAAGGGATACAAATTGGAAAGGAAGAAGTCAAATTTTCACTATTTGCAGATGATATGATAGTGTACTTAAGTGACCCCAAAAATTCCACCAGACAACTTCTAAACCTGATAAACAACTTCAGGAAAGTAGTTGGATATAAAATTAACTCAAGCAAATAAGTAGCCTTCCTCTACATAAAAGATAAACAGGCTGAAAAAGAAACTAGGGAAACAACACCTTTCGTAATAGTCCCAAATAATATAAAATACCTTGGTGTGACTCTAAGTAAAAGAGCTGTATGACAAGAACTTCAAGTTTCTGAAGAAAGAAATTGAAGAACACAGAAGATGGAAAGATCTCCCATGCTCATGGATTGGCAGAATTAATATAGTAAAAATAGCCATCTTGCCAAAAGCAATCTACAGATTCAATGCAATCCCTATAAAAATTCCAACTCAATTCTTCACAAACTTGGAAAGATCAATTTGCAAATTCATCTGGAATAACAAAAAACCTAGGATAGCAAAAACTATTCTCAACAATAAAAGAACCTCTGGTGGAATCACCATCCCTTGCCTTAAGCTGTACTACAGAGCAATTATGATAAAAACTGCATGGTAATGCATGGTAATGTAAAAACATTTTCAACAAATGGTGCTGGCTCAACTTGTGGTTAGCATGTAGAAGATTGTAAATCTATCCACTCCTATCTCCTTGTACAAGCTCAAGTCCAAGTGGATCAAGGACCTCTACATAAAACCAGACACAGTAAAACTAATAGAAAAGAAAGTGGGGAAGAGCCTGAGCACACAGGCATAAAGGAAATTTTTCTGAACAGAACACCAAAAGCTCATGATCTAAGATTAAGAATTGACAAATGGGACCTCATAAAATCACAAAGCTTCTGTAAGGCAAAGGACACTGTTAATAGGACAAAAAAGCAACCAACAGACTGGGAAAAGATCTTTAACAATCCTATATCCAATAGAGGGCTAATATCCAACATATGTAAAGAACTCAAGAAGTTAGACTCCAGAGAATCAAATAACCCTATTAAAAATGGGGTACAGAGCTAAACAAAGTATTCTCAACTGAGGAATACTGAATGGCTAAGTAGCACCTAAAGAAATGTTCAATATCCCTAATCATCAGGGAAATGCAAATCAAAACAACCCTGAGATTCCACCTCACACCAGTCAGAATAGCTAAGATCAAAACCTCAGGTGATAGCAGATGCTGGTGAGGCTGTGGAGAAAGAGGAACACTCCTTCATTGCTGGAGGGATTGCAAGCTGATACAACCACTCTGGAAATCAGTTTGGCAGTTCCTCTGGAAATTTGACATATTACTACTACCAGAGGACCCAGCTATACCACTTCTTGGTTTATACCCAGAAGATCCTCCAATATTGTAATAAGGACACATGCTCCACTATGTTCATAGCAGCCTTACTTATAATAGCCAGAAACTGGAAACAACCCAGATGTCCCTCAACAGAGGAGTGGATACAGAAATTGTGGTACATCTACACAATGGAGTACTACTCAGCTATTAAAAACAATGAATTTATGAAATTCTTAGGGAAATGGATGGATTTGGAGAATATCATCCTGAGTGAGGTAAACCAGTCACAAAAGAACACACATGGCATGCACTCGCTATAAGTGGATATTAGCCCAGAAGCTCAGAATACCCAAAGTATAATCCACAAACCACAAGAAACTCAAGAAGAAGGAAAACCAAAGTGTGGGTGCTCATTCCTTCTTAGAAGGGGGAACAAAATACCCATCTATGGATTTGCAGAGACAAACTATGGAGCAGAGACTGAAAGAAGGATAATCTAGAGACTGTTCCACCTGGGATTCCTTTCCATAATCAATCATCAAACCAAGTCACTATTGTGGATGTCAGCAAGTGCTATTTGACAGGAGCCTGATATAGCTGTCTCCTGAGAGGCTCTGACAGTGCCCGACTAATATAGAAGTAGAGACTCACAATCATCCATTGTACTAAACATAGGGTCCCCAATGAAGGAGCTAGAGAAAGGACCCAAGGAGCTGAAGGGTTTGTAGCCCCTTAGGATGAACAACAATATGAACTAACTAGTACCTCAGAGCCCCCAGGGACCAAATCATCAACCAAAGAGCACACATGGTGGGACTCATGATTCCAGCAGCATATGTATTGCAGAGGATGGCCTAGTCGGTCATCAGTGGGAAGAGAGGCCCTTGGTTCTGTGAAGATTTATTCCCCATTGTAGGGGAATGCCAGGGCCGAGAAGTGGGAGAGGGTGAGCTGGTGAGTAGGGGGAGGAAACAGGGTTTCTTTTTTGTTTTTGTTTTTGATGTATTTTTGGAGGGGTAACCAGGAGAGGAGATATCATTTGAAATGTAAATAAAGAAAATATCTAATAAAAAACAGAAATTCATCATTGACACCAACCATTGATAGCATAACAGGATTCAGCAGATTTTATCTAGTATATAGGATTCTAGGCCCTCAGATATTACATTGACTAAATAGGTGTCATTAAGTAAACCTAGCCATTACAGATTTCCTAGGATTGAATTCCTTCGTAGTTCTACAATAGGAAATAGTTTAGTTTAATGAACTTATGTAAATACTAAAGCAAGCAAAATATTTGGTTGCTTTTACCAAAAAAAAGAAATCATTTAATGAGCTTAGCAAAATTTCTTATGAATGCGTATGTTGAAGCTCATTGTTAAAGAGCATGAAGCTGCCACTGTTTAAAGTCATAAATTACTCAAGTAGACTCTGTTGAGAGATCATAGCTTTAAGACATTTTTAGTTCTTTTATCAATTCCATTATTTAATTTGAATTTATAAAATTCAAAAGGAGGTTTTGAAAAGTGGGCTATAAAAAAAAAGCTTCAAATCAGCAGGCCTTTTGAAATACACTTGGTTTTCTTACTGTATTGCAACTTTATTTGCTTCTTGCATTACACTTCTATTTTGTCAAATCTTGCATTTGAAATATAATTGCCTATTCAGTAATTCCTAGCATTATTCTGATGCCTTCAATGACTTAAATATTGACTCACTTTTGCTTGGATTGATAGAAAAGAGTTTCTATCACTGAGATATTGGGGTAGAGAGCAAAAATTAGATATTGTTGAGAAGCCTGTTCAAGATGCTTTCATGTGAGAAAATGATGATTATAATTTTTGCTTTGTTTTGTTTTCTTTTTATTTTTTTTATTTATTTATTTTTTATTAGATATTTTCTTTATTTACATGTAAATTTTCCACTCCTAGTTTCCCCTCCAAAAAACAAAGAAACAAACAAAAGCAACAAAAACAAACCCCTGTTGGCTCCCCACTCCCCATGCCTGCCACCCCACCCTCTCCCACTTATTGGCCCTGGCATTCACCTACACTGGGGCACAG